>NC_079369.1:29769606-30069606 GCF_021018895.1 Seriola aureovittata
AAGATCAGTGATGTAGGTGTATTCACCTGATTGACTACCCTGCAGATCTCTCCGATTTTCCTGACGACCATCTGATGTAGCTGTAAGTATTCAGGCAGCTCCTGCTCCTCCTCCTTCTTCAGCTCCTCAGCACTGCCCTCCTTTCCTTCTGTGAAGCCCCTTGGATAAAAGAATATGACACAAGCTATGAAATGAACAGATCCAGTCACAGAAACAATCAAATACTGACTCTGACTTTGTTATTCTCTTTAGCAAGAAGACATTTTCCCATCAGGATAAATGACATCCTCATTTTAAACTGAAGTGAATGCTGAGGCCTGATAGTTCGTCACAGCAGCTGGGTACAGGAACTTTCTGGGAAACATGATACAATTCTTTTACTTCTAAACCTAAAGCAACAACTGAAACTGATAGATGAGTTAGAAATGACTCAAAAATGATTTAGACTCCAGGCTTCTCCTGAGGTTTGTCTGACCTGGAGTGGGAGTAGACCTTCACCCGGTCCTGGTGGATCTTAACAATCAGCCAGAAGTCTGGCATCAGTGGTGACTGACACTCCTGCTCATCCAGGGTGGGGCTCTCACACTCAGAGTCGCTGCTGCCGCCATCATAACCTTCAAACACACAGTGGAAGAACACTTTATATCATCTTCATCCTTAAAGTCAGGCTCCACCGCTGGGTGGTCATACATACACACAATTGAATTTCACATAGAGATGAACCGCCGATTGCTCCGTCTACATTCATATACATTATGTAATAATGATAACAAGCAGTGTCAGTGTTAAAAAAAACAAGCACTGTGTCTGGAGCTTCATCTCTATACTACTGTGGAAGTTATGGAGGACACTATGCTGATACACTGTCAAACAAAAGAAGACCCGTTCTCATTATTCTCCCCCCTAAACCTCAGCAGGGTGCAGAGGCTAGAACATGTGGTTCCTTTAGCTGAGTTCATTGATTCATTGGAGCTTTTTCTACCAGCCAGGCACTTTATTCTAATACTGTGGGTTTCCTATGAACTAAATGTGTGGCTGTTGTGTCTGATATGTTCTGTTGTTTATTGAACTTTGAGCTTTTCATGGGGAATTAAATAAAATAACTATAAAAATTAAATATATATATTACTATAATATTTATATTATATATTTATATTATATATATATATATATATATATATATATTATATATATATATATATATATATAAATATATATTTTGAATGAAAACAAAGGCTCAAATATACATAAATTGCTGCCTATATAACTTGACTTGACCCGAGCATTTCCACTGCATTATTGCTTCTTAATAAAAGTATGCATATCAGCACATATCGTAGAATATATGCGCCGATACCAATATATTTGTGATTTGTGATGTTATCCTCCTATTACTGTGCATTTCTATTTCTGCTTTGTGTTTGGTTCTGTAACTGATACTGACTGATCCTGTCTGACACTGTCTGATCCTGACTCACCCTGACTGATCCTGTCTGACACACACTGATCCCATCTGATCCTGACTGACACTGACTGACCCTGACTTGATACTAACTGATCCTGGCTGACCCTGACTGATACTGATTGATCCTGACTGACTTATACTGACTGACCCAGACTGATACTGACTTATGCTGACTGACTCTGACTGATAATGACTGATCCTGCCTGATACCGAACTGATCCTGTCTGACACTGACTGACCCTGACTGACCCTGACTGATACTGATTGATCCTGAACGATCCGGACTGATCCTGACTGACACTGACTTATACTGACTGACCCAGACTGATACTGACTTATACTGACTGACCCTGACTGATCCTGACTGACACTGATGACCCTGACACTGATTGATCCTGTCTGATCCTGAGCAACCAAATAACCTTAACAACTCATCATCTGACATCAGACTCAGACACAGCTCTTCTTTTGTCTGTTGATGGTGTATCACAATGTCTGTTATTTCACTTTCACTGTTTAAATCATTACAGGTAATTGACATTCAGACAGGCAGTGAAACTACTGAGTGCAGTCAGAGAAGAATGATGCATTACAGGAGAGCTGAGGCAGAGACAGATGGTGTTTCTAAAAGACCAGGTGGACAGAGGAGAAAAGTCACAACAGTGTATATTTTGGCTGACTTAACATCTTTCTGTCGTATATAGAAAATGTAAGGATGTGAATTATCCACCAGATGGTGCTATTCATCAGGGGGACTGACTTCATAATGGACCGTATACTGGAGGTGCTGAGGTCAGTAAAATGATTTCTGGCACATACACAATATTTAGATTTACAGTCGTACCATCTGAAATCCTCAGCTAGAGGAAACAACGACCAGGTGACAGCCACCTGGTGATGTGATCTTACACTGGGAGAGAAAACGCAACAGGGTTTTTTTGAATGTGGAGTAAACCTGTGTTTAAAGGGAGCTTTGATTTTTTTGTAAACCTAACAAGTTGGTGACAATGACCAATGACCATCTCACTCCTCAGACACTGATGTTGCTGTCAACCATAACTCAGCTTACCCTGCATGTCTGAGTCCAGACTGCCCTGGCTGGACACGACGCTCTGGACTCGACTTGGCCTGAGTTTGCCGCAGCCTGAGGAGAGACAATAAGACACGTCTGTCAGGAAATTTAGTGTCAGCACAGATCTCTGCCACATCACAGTCTCAGTCACTCTGTCTCTGCTGAGAAGATAACACCAGACAGTAATCAGCTCATGTAAATCTGTCAGTGATAGATGTGATGTAGGAAGGAGGAAACAGCAGGGAGCAGACATGTGATAAAGAGGCTCCACCTGGTCTGGTAGCTGTGTTAGTGTCTACTGTCATTTACCATTCACACTTCTTCTCTTTTAATAGACAGTTGCAGAAATCTCCTCTTCAGTTTATCAGAGGCCAAACTGATGATTCAGTGCACAGCAATATAAAACAAAGAGAAGCAGCAAATCTTCTTGTTTGAGAATATTAATCACTTCTCAAAATTGTTGTTGATTTTTTATTTCTTTGTGCAATTAAGTGATTTGTAATTGATCATTTCAGCACATAAAAGTGCCCACAGACATTGAAGACATGAAAATATGTGACAGGTATGAAAACACACTTATTTACTTGCTGTCACTGAGGCATTATAGTGAGACATGAGCAGAGTGATACCTGACTCTGGAAAAGCGTTATGGTCATACTTGTAATGATGATTACTGTTAGACAGATATTATAATCCACTGCAGGGCTTAGAGCACCGATGATCATTCATGCAGATAAATACCTCACTAATACAGATGAGGTTTTAACACAGATGTAGAGGTCTCTGAACCACAGGTGATAACTGTGTCCATCGGACTCACTGTGAGAGGCGGACTGCACGGACTCAGCCAGGCTGACACTGGATGGTGTTTTGGGGGGTGACGTGGGCTCTATGCAGGAGTCAGTCTGGAGCTGGGTGGTACTGGGCTGACCTCGGTCCCCCGCCATGCTAACTGAGCTCTGATAAACAATATTGTCAGGCTCAGGCTTCAGGGCTCTGATTGGCTCACTGGCATCTGCAGTTGTGTCACTGGGAGCGTCAGCAGCAGCACTGATGGACCTCTTGTCTTGACTCTGCAGTGGGACACAGGTACAGAAGAGGATATGACAGGACTGGACACAGTGGTGGGTTAGCTTTTCAACAAACACATAGTGAGGAATGTTTAACTGCTCTCACATCACAAAATAAACACACACACACAAGGATCAGGAAGAATAAATGTGATAAATAATCTTTCTGTAAGAGAGGATTTTACTGTTATTTTCTGTGCTGCCAAATATTGTGATTAGGATGATATCACACTGCAGCTGCAAACGTCTCATCTTCTAAAGCTCATATCACAGATCCACTGTTTTCCACTCTCATCTAACTCTACTAACAAGGGACACCATATCATACTGTAAAAACCACAGATTTAATGACAAAGGTTTAACTGTCATCATGTCACTTAATTGATCAGAAGAATCTATTGATTATCAATCACCTCACATGTTCTTTTCAATGCATTTTTAAACAAGAGCCCTGTTTTAATAAAGTAATTTTCAAACACATGGCAGGAGTGCTACAGGGGTCTCATCTGCTTTAGCATCATATGTATTCTAATAACTGATGTGACAGGAGTCATTCCATCTCTCTTGTTTTAAAGAACAGAGACATGCAGAGGGAAATGTCTCAGTACGTCAGAGTCAGGTGGAGATCCAGTTTTGTTGTTTCTAACATCTGATCCCAGACTGTCATGTCTCACTCTGCCATGAGGATCATTAGATAGGTCACAGAAAATTAAAATGATTGTTTGTTGTTGTTACTCTGCACATCACAGTGAAACGACATGTCACACCTCACTGTCTCCCTCTGCTGCCTGAGCCTCTGCTTCACTCTCCAGCATCACGTCCTCCACCTGTGCTGCAGTGCTGCAGGGGTTGGTGTGTAGTGGGGGGTCTGCGGTGCTCTCAGAAAGCCTCTTGGCTGCGTGGATCCTCTGTGGGTGGAGTCTGCTCAGGGACATGTAGTAGAAACTGTCCTGTTGCCCATTCAGGACATAGCCAGAGAATGAGATTCTGCGGAATTCCTGCAAGATCAGACGTGATCTGGTCAGGATAATTATCATGAAGTGCATCAGTGTTGGATTATTGTGCATTTTCAAAACAGGTTGTTCCTCAGTGACAGCTGGGTGAAAACATATTAAGTTCTACTGTAGTGGCTCACACAGTAAGCCAAGGACTGCCTCAACAATCTCTTTCATTCTCTGTCAATAAATGTCAACACTTCCTGCAGATGTTTCACAGTAAAAGTCTATCAGGAATGCAACTTCAACCTTTTAAAACAAGATGTTTGGTTCAGAATGGAAGAATATGTATTTATATTCATTCATTCATTTTCTACCGCTTATTCATATTTATTGATATTTAAGTCTTTTATGATAAAAGACATCATAAAAACCATGTCCCCAAAACCCTGTACCAAATTGCAGATTATCATGTTCTTTAAGCATCTGGAAGGCTTTTAATGTGGAAAATCTGTGCAGGAAATATTGACAACTTCACACTGAAAGAAACAAGAGACTGTGTATGGTAAATGTATGAAATTGAAGAATAGTTGAAAACTGTTGAGGAACTACTGACATCTTTGTGCTGTGATATCATTCAGTCTAGTGTCAGCTGGTGTTATCTGATATCAGCTGGTTTCAGTCTAGTGCCAGCTGGTTTCAGTTTAGTGTCAGCTGGTTTCAGTCTAGTATCAGTGGGTTTCAGCCTAGTGTCAGCTAGTTTCAGTCTAGTGTCAGCTGGTTTCAGACTAGTATCAGCTAGTTTCAGACTAGTGTCAGCTGGTTTCAGTCTAGTAGCAGCTGGTTTCAGTCTAGTATCAGCTAGTTTCAGTCTAGTATCAGTTGGTTTCAGCCTAGTGTCAGCTGGTTTCAGCCTAGTGTCAGCTGGTTTCAGTCTAGTGTCAGCTGGTTTCAGTCTAGGGTCTGCTGGTTTCAGTCGAGTGTTAGCTAGTTTCAGTCTAGTATCAGCTGGTTTCAATTTAGTGTCAGCCGGTTTCAGACTAGTATCAGCCAGTTTCAGATTAGTGACAGCTGGTTTCAGTCTAGTATCAGCTAGTTTCAGTCTAGTATCAGTTGGTTTCAGCCTAGTGTCAGCTGGTTTCAGTCTAGTATCAGCTGGTTTCAGTCTAGTGTTAGCTAGTTTCAGTCTAGTATCAGCTGGTTTCAGTCTAGTATCAGTTGGTTTCAGCCTAGTGTCAGCTGGTTTAAGTCTAGTGTCAGCTGGTTTCAGTGTAGTGTCAGCCGTTTTCAGACTAGTATCAGCCAGTTTCAGATTAGTGTCAGCTGGTTTCAGTCTAGTATCAGTGGGTTTCAGTCTAGTATCAGCTAGTTTCAGTCTAGTATCAGCTGGTTTCAGTCTAGTGTTAGCTAGTTTCAGTCTAGTGTCAGCTGGTTTCAGTCTAGTATCAGTTGGTTTCAGTCTAGTATCAGCTAGTTTCAGTCTAGTATCAGCTGGTTTCAGTCTAGTGTTAGCTAGTTTCAGTCTAGTGTCAGCTGGTTTCAGTCTAGTATCAGTTGGTTTCAGTCTAGTATCAGCTAGTTTCAGTCTAGTATCAGCTGGTTTCAGTCTAGTGTTAGCTAGTTTCAGTCTAGTGTCAGCTGGTTTCAGTCTAGTATCAGTTGGTTTCAGCCTAGTGTCAGCTGGTTAAGAAGAAGAACCAACTGAGTGTCTGTGTGTCTGTGTGTGTGTGTCCTTGCCTCTTTAAATTTCTCCAGAGACTGGTCTGGCCCGAAGACAAACTGCAGTGGGACATCTTCACAGTGACAGTGCAGTCGACCACTGGAGCGTAAAACATGCTCTGCTACTTTCTGCAGTGTGGCCGAGCTGATGACCCGAGAGTGACGCAGAGCAGAGACAATCTCATCCTCCAGCAGCCAGCGGATCTACAACACACACATACACACTTATCACTGCTGTGTGTCGACAGTAACAGCATAAATACTGATGTGAAGAGTAAGCCAACTCCTCCCAATATCAACAGGACTAAAAGACTGAAGCTTTTCTATCAGCTCCTCCTGTTTATAATATCCTTACAGTGTTTGACAGAGTGAAAAACATCCTGGTGGTTTTTGTCTTACCAACAGAGGGGCTTTGACTGTAAAGTTTGACACACACTGTCTGAAGATGGTGTGAAAGAAACTCTCAAATGCTCAGATGTAAGAGAGTGTTTGCATTGAGAACATAAACTTGCTCATTAATATCGGTTACGCAGAAGGACAGGAGCAGAGAGAGGTCCCCAGTACTACACACACACTCAATATATGTTGTGTTTTAACCATTAGGCTTCTGGAGGTCCTGACAGTCAGATTTCTCTCCTTTGTACACAAGCAGATCTACAGTCTGATGACATTCTGTATTTTTGTTATTTTCAACAAATCACACGTACAGAGTCAAACCAACAGTGAGTGTGTCCTACTAACAGGTTCTGTGTGTGTATCACAGCCTGATGTCTCTCACTCCTCTCACTCTCTCACTATTAAAGCATATCAGTGAGTCTCACTCAAGTTCTTTCATCACCATGAACACACTGTATACACTGTAGTTTATTTTGACATATACATCATCCTGCTGCCCCAAATCACTACAGCACCAAATGTGGTTTCATCTGCCTCTGAAAATAGTCCCGCAAAAATGTCCTACTGTTTGAGTAACATCTGTTAAGAACTACAGTCAGCAGATTTTTTAGAAAATGACTGAAGAATCATTAAGAGTAAGAAATATCTAGAATATTCACTTATAGTTTGAGCTTGTAAGCATCCACAGTGGGAGAATGTTACTGTGAAGTGTTAAAGGTAGAATTCATCACTCTTTTCAATAAAAAACGTAAACTCAACATGACGTGTTCTTATTTGTACTTATGAAGTATGTGAAGGCCCAGACTGACAAGGAGTACATGATATACTGTGTCTCCTCTGAAGTTGTATTTCTTATTTGTTGTGTTGCTGTTTTGTTAGCTCACACTGACAGACTCACCTCATCCATCGTGGCCAGGATCGCTAACTTGTGAGGAACTGGGAGTTTGGATAAAGGATCACCAGAGACCCTGATGGAAGAAAAACAACCTCTGTTGTTGACAGAATCAAAGTCAATAAGAGAAAGCAGAGCAGAGTTTCATCCTGTAGAACAAACTCACCCATTAACACCAGCTCCCCTCAGACTGTCCAACACCGCCATCAGCTCCTCATCAGAGCGGTAGGACGACGGCTGTCCCGGTGAGCGGTTCAGGGACACACTGCTCTCTGAAGTGTACCTGCACACAATCAGGAGCTCTGACGTGACACTGACACTTCATGCTTCATCACTGACACTTATTCTAAGGAGAACATTTACAGTATTAGAACTGGGTGACATGACTTCAAATCAATGTCATGATTATTTCAAACTCTCATGATCTCACTTAAGTCATACATGTCAAACTCAAGGACCGTAAAATTGTATCTGGACCACAAGTTCATATGTGGATCAGAACTTCCCTGCTGGTATATAGCACTCATACCACTGATACTACAAATCCCATATTGCACTGCAATAGCTGGCATGTTGGCACAGCAATCAAGGCATGCAAGCGCTAGCTCCCCCTCCCCCTCTTTATTGACATACTCATCCAGTCACTTCGAGTCAAATTTAAGCTTGCCCCCAAAAGAAATGGCCAAACGAAGGTGGACTCTAACAAAAGGGGCTTTCAAGACAGGTGGGAGGCAGAGTATCTGTTCACTAACATAAAAGGTAAACCTGTTTGTCTTGTGTGCGGAGATCATGTGGCCATAATTAAAGAATATAACATAAGACGACACTATGAAACCAAACATCATGACAAGTGCAAGGATCTGGACAAACAGCAGAAGCTCCAGAAGGTAGAAGAGTTGAAAAGAAGTCCGGTGTCACAGCAGATTATGTTCACATAAAACATGTTGTTGTAATACATGAAAAACATGGTCAATTTAAGTGTGTTTTTCAATAAATATTGACGCTGTTTGGCCTTTTAGCCCCCTCTGTGATTGAGTTTCACACCCCTGACTTAGGTGCTCATCTCTCCCTCTCTTTTTTTGAGCCATGCTCTATTCATATTCAGCAGTGTGATTGTGTCCAAGTGATTTAATAAAGTGGTGGTGTTACCTTTGGTCAGTGAGATTGATTTTTGCTGTGTCTACATTTGACTTTTTTTTGTTCGGTGTCCTCTTCATTGAAACCAAAATGAGTCCAATTGACAGGTAGAAGCTGCTCAGGTTGAGGCTCGGTGTTTGTGTCATCCATATCACAGCTTTACTTTGAGTGAACATGGACTAACGTTAGTTGAACAGGGCAGTGTCAGGTGACTGAACATGAGGTAGTATTTTTGAGGGGACAGTTCATGAACGCATCATTAGAGAAAGTTTTAACTGAATGAAACGACATGAGCAAGATGAAGTTGGTGAGACGTTCTACACGTCAGAATTCAGTTAATTACCCACCTCTACTTGTATCATCATCTCAAATCAAAAGACAACTAGGTCTGAGGCGTACATTCATCAAACAGAATAAGCTGAAATCTTCAGTTTATTCTGCTGTACAGTAATAATAATAACGTTATTTACCTAGTGTGGTATACTCAAAAATAGTTGATGACTTAATGTATGCATTTTTGAAAGTATTGTTTAGATGCTATCATATTAATTAATGTTTTGCTAATTGTAATAACACAAACATTTCAGTACTGAGTTTGAGACCCAAAATAGTTTAATTTTACAATTGTTAGGAGACAAAGCTAGGAGAAAATGTATGTCTATAAGAAGATAGAAGAGCGGAACCAATTATGCTCAGGTGATGTTGCACCCAGGTCACTGAGGTGAGGGACGCTCCCCCCTCCCCTCAGAGAAAACTTGGGAAGAGAAACGTTTGGTTCATGTCTTCATTTCTCTGGACATTTCATCTGTTTTTCAGGTCAGTACACTGCGAAAATTACAAAAAAACAAGTGTCTCCTAAAGTTAAACTTAACGTAGCACGAGTGTGACGAGGTTGTTGACATAATGAAGTGTTTAATATAGAGTTTAAAAGAGCGCGAGTGCAGGGCTGTACATGACGTCACTGTTAGAAAATGCCGCGCTGTGAAAGGGGCATAGTATGAGATGTGTGTACATTGTACGGTGTAAATTTTTTATGCTAGGGCCCTGAACACCTGACGGATATTTTGAATAGTGTTATTTCTGTTGATATGATGTTTATAAGACCTGTGAATATTCCCATTTCATGACTTGGTTAAAGTTTAAAGAGTAACTTCTTAGTGTTGAGAGATTGAATCAGACTTATACTGTATTTTAAGTTCATTAACATTCCCTATGTGAAGTGTTGAATGTTTTGGATGAGAACAGTCATCTATCAGGCATTTAAATTACAAAGAGTATTTTAAAGTGAAAGTATGTTAACATACTACACGCTGCTCAGTTAATTAATTGTACATTAAAGTTGTAGCTTATGTGTTTTATTTTATTTGCTCTATGTTATGGTAGTTATGGAACAGAATACATGCTAAAGTGATGCACTTGAACAAATAATGTTAATTTGGTTTAAAGTGTTTTGAAACTGACAAAGTGTGTGAAAGAGTCAGAAAGCAAGAGAAACCATATTAATGCACATTTAAAGAAACAATGGACATTGAAACAAAGACAGTATTGCACTAGGGAGCGTTCAGGAATGAATATTTTATGTTTTCGACTAAATTGTAATAAATCAGAGAAAACTTGGGAAGAAAAATGTTTGGTTCATGTCTTAATTTCTCCGGACATTTCATCTGTTTTTCAGGAGCTGAAAGGCATCGAACCTTATTCCTTTTGTTACTGTGGTACTAGTCTTGGGACCCGTAACACTAGCACCTTTAAAAACACCGTTTACAAAGTGCTTTGAGCAACAAATCAAAAGCAATGATTGTCAAAAGCAGGGCTGAAATAAGGTAGAGTTACAGAGGGAGGACAAACAACATGATTTAATATAAGTAAGGACAATTAGAGGGAGCAGATACCGTATAGAAACACACACAAGCAAAAACAGTAAAACCGATAAAATGGCATTATGGAGATGATAGATAATAAGACGATATAAAGACAGTAAAACAACAACTACTCACATTGGAGTAGAATTACTAACATTTCTGACCGAAACAATTAATCAATGAACAAAGAATATTATTTTTCTGTTGATAGACTGATGGATTAATATTCCACTGATTGATACCAATAAACAATGATCTGATAAATACGAGGAAGAAGAAGAAGACTGGACGTAAACAATACAGGTTCATAAATATTAAACAAATGATCTGTTCCAGTGTTTCAGGTTCTGCAATAAAGGAAATGCATTCAACACATTTTTTAACTTTAATGATGAGAATCACTTTCATGCTGTGATCTGATCACAGGCTTCTGAATCAATATTAAAAACTAGAATTCACACGTCTATAATCCTCTCTCACTATGTTGTGACTCACCTGTTGTGATGGAAATCAGCCATGACTTCGATCTCCAGAGGTAATGTCAGGACAAAAATATCTAAAGTGACTGAGAGCTCATTCAAATCCACAGACTGCAGGGCCTCCGCATTCTCCAGACAGGATATGATCTCCCCTGCAATTACACACCTGGAGTGAGAACTGCAACAACAATGTCTCAACTTTTCAATGAAATAATACAGAATCAAGATGCAGCTGAGAAAACAAATGCTGTTATGATGAATGAATCAAGACTATCACTTTAGAATGGTGTAAAAAATGAAGGCCTTTTAAATAGAGAAGGGACCCAGAGATCAAATGTGATTTAACAAGGTGAGTAACCAGGGCTGTACTCACCGAGGCAGGTAGGCAGAGTCTGTATGGGCATAGAGCCGTGGCAGCTTTTCATATTGACCGAACATGTGACATGAACAAACAGCGGGGGCATGTCCAGCTGTTGCCCCTCAGGGTCCAGCAGGGAGTCTCCCTCCAGGATGCTGAAGGAGTCCTGGTCCTGGTTGACAGTGTTTGAGTCGGACAGGGACTGGTCTTCACCCTCTCCGTGGGAGCTGGGGCCTGCATACTCCTCATACTCTACCACCAAGTCTGTGTCGCTCTCCGTCATGACACAGCAACCTGACATATGTTCTACACACACATACACACACACACACACACACACACACACACGCACACACGCACACACACACACACACACACAAACTTTATTTTTATGTGGCACAGAAAAATCATGTCACAATGAAAAACAATTCATTCAGTTATTAAAAAACAGACTATATAATTTCAATTTAACAAATGTTTGTAAATGTATCCATATAAAGCAAATACAAATAATCACTATATTTCTTTGTTTGATTGGTTTTAATTTACAGCTCATTCAGGAAGTCTTCAGACCCTTCACTGTTTTTATGCTAACATCATTTAAACTAATTTTCCCCTCATCAGTCTTCACTCAGTCCACAATGACAAAGTGAAAACAGGATTTTAGAAATATTTTTTCCAAATGTATTAAAAAATTTAAAACTGAAATATCACATTGACATAAGTATTCACACATTTTATTATGACTGTAAATTTAGCTCAGGGTCCACCATTTTTCTAGCTCATCTCTGAGATGTTTCTACACCTTGACTGGAGTTGACCTGTGGTAAACTCAGCTGATTGGACTCACACCTGTTTATATGATGAGGGAAAAAGTGAATTGTAATGATTTGAATGATGCTCACCGTCCTCTGTGGCCGGCTCAGCTTCTGACACCAGCTCCTCACTGGGTCTTCTTTCTATCTCATCGTCCTCCGAGTCCTCCTGTGGAGACAAGCCACAGGTCAAAGGTTAATCCAGGCCAATCAACAGCAGCACTTATGTGGGCTGTGAGAGTGGCTTCACCCTCCATCCGACAGCTGATATGATTCTAATTGGTCTTTACCCTCACACATAATTCATTCATCTTTGAGGTTTGAGAATGAGCCAAGCCAATGTTGACCATCTTTGACTCAACTTCATCATGAGTAATAATGAGAATTATGAGCACAGCAAAGTCAGTCTGGATAAAAGCAGTTTGTCATCTTACCTCTCTCTTGGATGACGGGGGGCAGTAGAAGAAGTAGTGTGGGTTGGAGGGCACAGTTTTGAAATAGTGAGACACGATCTCCATGAATTTATCCTGTGAAATGATTCACTTAAATGTCAGTTTCACATGGTGGAAATTAAATCATGTACTCATTAATGACCGAGTCTATAATGAAATCACAATGTGACATTAGGATGGTGAACGACTGCAAACGCTACCTGTATGATTCTGTGCAGGTCTGGATACACTTCACACTTCGGCTGTGTCTGGAGCAGAGTCAGAGGGAACTCTGGGATCTTGGCTGTCCTGGATTCATCCAGGGTCAGAGGAGATGTGGGAGCAGAGGACTTCCCTCTAGACTCAGCTTCGCTGGAATCCTCCATGTCAATACTACTGCCACAAATATCACAACATAAATAATTGTGTTAGCTCTCTGAAACTGAGAAATGATTGCTGCCTGTAGACTTCAGTAAATTCACAGCCTTCACTGTGATGTTAGTCACTGTGTGGAGAGAAATCAGCCATCAGACTGAGACTGCCATCAAAATGCTGCCATGTTGTAAACAAAAAACTGATCTGATCAGACTGTTTAGTTGCCAGCCTGTTCTGTTGGCTGCTAAGCAGGGTGGGTACAGTCAGTGTTCATCACCATGTGTGACCCTTGGCATATCACACATGGTCATTTCACCCATTGCTCACATAAACATATTGGTCATTGCAGCTTTAAAGCTGAAGGATAATTCTATTAATTGAGTCAAAAGCAACAAACATCACTGATGTTTTATTTATCAGAAACAAATACCCGTCAACCATCAAGGTATATTTAGATGATTTTACATCACATAAAGTCAAGATCAGTCAGTTCATTGTGTGCATTCCTATGCAAATCTGAATATGTTAGAATAGTCCACATTCACAAAATATTCACAGCTCGCTTTCTTTTTATTAGAGATACTTGACAAATGAGGGATCATAATCTTTTTTGTCATTAAAACTTCACAGCTTTGGTGGAAAGTCAGTGAAGCTTGGATTTGGATTTGGTTGAACTGGTCTGAAACCAGCTCTTCAGGTAGCTGCTGATCAGAGCTGCTCAATGTTCAGATAGATAGATAGATAGATAGACACTTTACTAATTCATGTGTCCATTAGCTCATTGTTGATATTGATAATAATAAAAATAATAATAATAATAATAATAATAACAACAAAAACAGTTTATGATCTGATCTGCCAAGTGGTGTTAGAGCTGAAGCAGTCCAGGCCTCCTTGACATTTGCATGTGTCTTATTTTCCCTTGTGGGACAGTCAACATACTGAGTGAAGCCAGTCAGGTGAGAGGTGAGAGTGACATGGTTAAAATCCCCCGATATTGCAATGAATGCATCAGGGTCTGTACTTTCGCAACAGTCTCGTGGATGACGTCACACGCGACTGCAGGCTCTGCTCGTGGTTGAATGTAAACAACAATGGCGACGATGTGCGACAACTCCTTCGATACATAGTACGGTCTAAGACCAACTGCCAACAGTTGAATATCCCAACAGCAGATCTTCTCCTTCACTGTGATGTGACCGGGGTTGCACCATCTATTGTTCACAAGCAGAACCAGTCCTCCACCTTTATTCTTCACACTTGCTCTGGTGTCTCTGTCCACTTGTACTGCAGTGAAGCCTGTAAATCCACACAACGGTCAGGAGGGTTGTCGTTTAACCAGGTCTCCGTGAAACACATGAGACTACACTCACAATATGCTCGCTGGTTCTTCACAAGTGCCTCCAGTTCATCACACTTGTTAGCCAGTTGACATTTCCCATGAGGATCGAAGGTAGAAAAGGCTTATATCTCCATCTCCTAGCCTTTAGCTTAGCCCCTACTCTGTATCCACGTTATACTGTAGCTTCTTCAGCTTAGCCGGTATGGGATGTTTAACTCCATATCTGGTAAACTTTAAAGCCAGGAGTTCTTCCTTTGTGTACATTATCTTCTCCTTTGTCAGACGAAACAACGACGTAGAATAAAAAACATAGATCAACAAGAAATATACTAATATATACAAATATATTGCAAAAAACTACGAGCTATGCAAACTTGCTGTCGGCGCGTCATTTGACTATGACAGAAGGAAGTTTCGACCATTCTTCTGATAGAGCTGCTTCAGTCAGACAAATTCTCAGGATGTCTGGCTCTTCGAGCTCAGTCCACAGTATCTCTACCGGATTAGGGTCTGGGCTCTGACTGGACCACTTCAGATGGTGGATTTTCTTTGATGGATGGGGTCATTGTCCAGCTGCATCAGCAACTTCTCCTGAGCTTCAGCAGGTGGACAGACACCCTGAAATGATTCTGGAACCTTGATAAACTTGATGTGGGGTCACAATATGTGATCAACTGACCGCAAATAGAATCTAACCCCATTATAATAGCGATATGCCAAGGTGCAGGTGCCTGGCTTTCAAAGGGAATGGAAGATGGCACTGTGATTGGTTTATTGGATGTTACGCCCAAAACACTCCCATGAATAATTAAGAGACTAAGTACAACCCTTTTGAACGATGTGCCTGGAGCAGAGACTGTTTTTTCCACCATTAAAATAGCAATAAAGATATGGACACATCACATGCTTCAGACCATGAGCTTTGGTTTGTTAAAATAGAGCACAAAGTGTCTCTGACTGACTCCAGGTCGGATAACTCGTGATTCCAGTTAGCTTCTGTTAATGTCATTAGTTGAGGATTACACAGTTTCAGCTGCACTGTCAATGTTTGTTTTCAATGTGGACAAGAGCAACAATGATCCTGCATTTTATAGGCAGATATTCATTCTATTGAATATACACTTTAATGTTTGTAATAAACACTGAATGTTTAATGCTGCTCATGTTGAATAAACATTCCTCATTCAGTTTCACACAAGGTTCAGGATCACTTTATCTGACCCTGATGACTCCTCGGTCTTACCTGGACATGGAGGCCACTGCAACCCTGTCACCTGGCCGGTCCTCTTCAACCTCTCCGATGATGAAAGTGGCAGGACTCCTTGAAGGTTTTGGATTTGCTCCCCATCCTGGAGCCTCCCCATGATCCCTGAAGATCCTGATGTGTCCACAGAGGGTCTGCAGGAAAGAGGTGATGTCAATCTCCTGTAGGGACTCTTCACAGTAGTCCATAGCCATCAGGACGTCCTGGGAGCTGATGCTGCAGGACTGCTGCAGGCTGCGGTACACACCTGTGGAGCACAGGGAGCCAATCAGTAACTAATGCTCAGATCCACGGACTCATCTGTGTTTTAAAAGAACACGCTTAACGTACAGCTGTGTCTTAGAAAAGAGAAACAGTGCAGCTCACTGAATTACAGTCAACCTGGAGCCAACACATGTATATTTATGTGTTTTTCTGATGCACTACGTGTTTCATAGACTCAGACTGTTGAGAATAAAGCTGTAACATGTATCAGTCTGATGTATGTTCTTCCTCTAAGCTTCATTGTTTCCAAAACCATTAAAACACAGCGACTGAACATCAGTGACTCTCACTGTCACTGGGTCACATGTTCCTTCATCACCATCAACACACACTGTGGTTTATTTTTACTGAAGTCTCAGATATGTTGTCCTAATGCCCCAAATACTCATTAAAACTGAATGTGGCTTCACTAAACACACATGTGGATTCATCCGCATCTGAAAATAGTCTCCAAAAAAAGAATAATCCATTTCCTCCTCCTTGAGTGACAGTTGTAAAGAACTAAAGTGAGCAGATGTTTTAAGAAATGACTAAGACTTTCTTGACAAGAATGAGAGTTTACAGCCACGCTAGCAACTCTGTACTTGAGCTAAAACTAATGCTAACATACTTATAGTGATGATGCTAACAAGTTGATGCTTCACAGGTATAACGTTTACCATATTCACCATGTTGGTTTAGCCTGTTAGCACTAAACAGAAAGTACAGCAGGCTGAAGGGAACTTCATCTGTTTTGCAGTCAGAGTCAGAGGATCAGCAAATTATTACAGGTCATCCTCAGGGGAACATGAACATGAACATCTGAAGAGATCAGTGGACCAACAGACCAACAGTCATCCCTCTTATGTAAATATCTCTGATTTCTTGTCTATTTAAAAATCCTTGCTGCTTTGTTCTTAATGTTTGTCTTTGAAATATGCAGCATAAAGTTTTATTACTATTCAGTCAGGGAACTGATGCTCGTATTGAAATTGAAATTACCACACCAATGAAATGATTGTTGCAAAAAGTGGTAAAATGCTTCAACCATGAACCGACAGACAGAATCAAAATTTAGAAGCTGTTCATCACAGATACTGTGTGTTCATTAGTGATACTGTGTGTGTATATATATATATATATATATATATATGAAGTCTCTTTTATTTTCTTTTTTTTTTACGTTTTTAAATGTGTACAGTTACTATACCTTCCTGTGATTTCCCTCTAGTGACGTAAAGACGTCAGCACATCAGAGAGCTCCCAGCAGATGACCCATTTTCTTTTTACAGGTTTTAATAAAGTAATCACTGTGTAATTACTGGACAGGATACAGCACCAGCAGAGAAATACACTTACAGATAAACACTTTGAATGTTTACTTTTTCATTTTCTCAAGAAAACAGTTATTAATAACTCCTTAGCAGGTGTATGTTGGTGTGTGGAGGTGAGGAGGGGGTCACCTTTGACATAGCTCTGGTGGTAATGCTCCTGCAGCAGGCTGCAGTAGTTGGCCAGCTCCTTGTGTTTGTGAGGCTGAGCCAGGAGGTCGGTCCACGGGGACGGACTACTGCGGTCCTGAGACAGTGACCTGACAGAGACAGAGGCGGGGACAAACAGGCACTGTTACGAAGATCTCATTTGGAAAGTATGAGAGTGGTTCACTTTTTATCATATTATTATGTTGCAGCCTGATGCTAAATCCTTTAATTTAATTTCATCAGTGTACACTCAGTACACCACAATGACAAAGTGAAAAGAGAGTCTTAGACATGTCTGCAAATTGATTAAAAAGGAAAAACTGACGGTGCTGCAACACAATCACCTGCACAGCTCTACTGACTGAAGTATGATAAACAGAGCAAATTGACTTCATCACCTTCTGAATAAATGATCCCTGAATCTGTTAAAAACACAGCAACAAGCCTGAAGTCTTACCCAGTTAAATACTTAGTTATATATTTTATAAAGATAAAACAATTAATTAAACTGTGCATTTAAATGGTGCATTATTAAACATTATACAAATTATAAAACAAATACATTTGCAACACAATAATATTGTCTGTGTCTTTGTTCTGTCTTTTAAAGACGAATATAAATTTGCAGTTTAAATTAAATTCCAAAATTAGAAATTTAAAATATTTCAAACTTTATAAATAAAATGAGAAGATTAATTCCTTTTCTTCCATTTACCATGAGTATAAACCAGGAATTAGCCTGTCGTCTGTTTAACTCGATCATCATAGCAGGTTCATCTGCCAGACAACAGAGAGGACAGAATCCCCTGTGTGTCTACATCAAAGACAATGTGCTGTTGTGTGATACTGCTACAGGTGACAGTGTTGCATAGCATAGCAGCATAGTCTGGTAATAATTCTACTGTGTGACGCCACACAGAGTCACACGACCAGAAGACTATCTGTGGGATTGCTACTTCTGGAAAAGCAGAAGCTGAACTGTGTTGCTGGCTTGAATTTGTATGATGAAGCAGTTGAAGTAGCAGGAGAGAGAAAACGGGAAAGGGATGAAGAACACTAACTATGGTGTAACCAGTCTTTTTCACATGGGCGCCTGTTGTCTTAGTTTGGACTGTCTGTGTCTTTGTCCCATGAACTCAGTACCTGAAGATGTCCCTGGGCTGGCGGCTGGAGTTGGGGTGAACCAGTTGCTCCTTCAGGTGCTCCAGAGAGCAGTTGTAGACATAAACTGGACACTTTAACTGGCTGCTGTCACTGGTGCTGTGCTGGGAAACCTGCCTGCCAAAGCTGATGTGGAAATCTGTCTTCTGTGGTTCAGAGAACTGGACTCCCTCTTTTTCTCCCAACTCTGGAAAAATTAAAAACAAGATTTTCATTAAACCCTACATGTATGAAATACATGTAAATACATAGCAACAGCACCATTTCAGCTTTTAGCATTTTATCTGTTCTCTTCTCTCCTCCTCTCTGTGCTCACATATACAGTATTTTAACACAGCTGGATTCACAATGAAACTGTTGACATTGACATGTTGTCATGACAACAGAGACCATTGACCAGTCTGACTCTGCGTTGAACCAACAGTAGACTGGCTGTTCACACCAGAAGGTCCTTCTGCTCCTCTGCTATTTTTTATCACATGTGGAGCTGGTCTTTATAACGACCTCATGACTTTATAACGTAGAAGCTTTTCACATGTTCCTGGATCAGCAGGACATTGCTTCATCTGCAACACAAGTTAAAGGAGCATCACCTTGTGTGATGGTCTGTCAGGAGGAGCTTCTCTGCTGCCTCTGTGTGTGTGTGTGTGTGTGTGTATGTGTGTGTGTGTGTGTGTGTGTGTATGCGTTTGTGTGTATATGTTGTGTTATTTAGCTGCTGTTGTTTTTTGTGGCAGGCTAATCAGAGTTTTATTGTGGTGACGTGTCTTAACTTTATCACTAAAAAACACAAATCTCACATATATGCGTGTGTGGGAATCCTAAAGGTAGCGTACAAGTGGACAGGTGATTCTTGTCCGACTATGAAACATAGCCCTGCCAGCGCCACTGCCTTAGCCCATTTTGGACTGGACCACACCAAGGTGGTTTTGACTAAAGCCCTGGACATGATCATTAGACTGACCTGAGCCGGGGGTCCCAATCTCTGTCTCTGAAACCCTGCTGTCCCAGCTGTCCTGTTCCAGAACCAGTGAGTCAGCGGGCCATGTCTGGCACTCAGACTGAGGTGAGACTACAGGGGACCTGGTGGTGAAATGTCCGCTGCTGGAGCTCCTTGGCAATTTACTGGCCAAACTGAGGCTAGATTCAGATTTCTCCAGCCCACTGGTGGAGCCAGACAGGGTGTCAGCCTGAGACTTGATGCTGGGGGTTAGAGTGTCATCTTCCTGCATGCTGATGCTACTGTGAGGTTCTGTCTCCAGCCCTGCCGCCATCAGCATCAGAACATCTGCGAAACAAATACAGTACCCACATTTAACTTCTTCGCATTATGAGAATGTGGTTCGGACCCAGACAACCATGTTACACTGACACTGAAGGTGTACCTGTAAAAGAAGCAGGGAGGAAGGTAAGGAGGATCTGCTGGGCGCTGATGTACTTGGCATAGCATCTCCACTGTGGCATAGAGCAGCTGCTCTCCACCAGCAGGGGCTCTTCATCCACCAGGTCTGCATTACTGAAGCTCTGCCACAGACAGGTAACATGTTTATCAATGCAGTGGTAAACACTCATTAAGAGAGAAACAAATAAACATGTAGCTCAAGATTAACATAATTCTGCATCTGAGAAAGGCTCTGTTAATATTCTAATGATAACCACAGCGCTGAACCTTCAACCTTCCTCTTTACCATGAACCTCATTTTAATTCAGATCTTTACAGTAAGTCCAGATCTGTAGGAGGGAGACGTTGTAAATAGGCCAATATGAAGATGTAAAGACAGACCATTGTACAATTTAAAGTCGGTGGTGTTTTAGTTGCTCTTGGCTGGAGGTCTCTATGTCGGGGATCCCCACTCGGCCAGTGTCAAGAGCCCCGAGGGGGACAACAACAAAAAAAATATAGAGCAGATGGTACAAATCTGATGCCAGGTGGGGCTGGCTGCCTACTGCAATATAACATATATACGGTATGAATATATAGTGATATATGAAGTACTGACATAGCACTGTATTTAATATTTATATAAAATCAATGACTTTCAACTATGGTTTAACACTCACATACATCAAGTTTGCGGATTACCTGTAAAGTGCTGGTAGATCCCATCACCTCCTTGCTGCTGCCAGTGGTGTGGAATGACGTCATTGTGTCCTGTCTGTCTGGAGGCTTCACACACTCCTCTGACAACACACAAAACAGATAAGAGGAAACAAAGACTCATCAGGAGCCTCTATTTGTGTCTGATAAAATGGACACCACAAGATATCTGACATCACACCTGGTAGGTCTGTTAACAGTGAGACGAGTTGAGACACTGACCTTTAATAACAGGTAAGGAGAAAGGAGCCATGTGGCCATCTCTTTCTCGCTCTAAGATGTGGTGCATGAAAGCGACGTGGTCACTGTCAGCTAATGGGATCTCTTTGTCACTGAGCTCGTGCTCCAGGCTGCTGTGGAAGAGGCTGAGCAGGAGCTCGTTGGGCAGACAGGTGGAGCTGTGAACCTGCTCCTCATTCTCCAGCACTGAGGACAACAAGCAGAAGACACAGAAAAACAAGGTCAAAGGACAGGACAACAAAGAGAAGACACAGGACTGAAGACTGTATGAGAATAGTCTGATAGATGAACAGTACGGGGACAGCATGAGAGATGAATGTATGAGAACAGTATGACAGATGACTGTATGAGAACAGTAGGACAGATAAACAGTACGAGGACAGCATGAGAGATGAATGTATGAGAACAGTATGACAGACGAACAGTATGAGAACAGTATGACAGATGACTGTATGAGAACAGTATGATAGATGAACAGTATGAGAAAAGTATAACAGATAACTGTATGAAAACAGTATGATAGATGAACAGTAAGGGAGTATGATAGATGAACAGCATGAGAACAGTATGAAAGATGACTGCATGAGAACAGTATGACAGATGACTGTATGAAAACAGTATGAAAAATGACTGTATAAGAACAGTATGACAGACGAACAGTATGAGAACAGTATGACACATGACTGTATGAGAACAGTATGATAGATGAACAGTATGAGAACAGTATGACAGATGACTGTATGAAAACAGTATGATAGATGAACAGCATGAGAACAGTATGAAAGATGACTGCATGAGAACAGTATGACAGATAACAGTATGAGAACAATATGACAGATCAACAGAATGAGAACATTATGAAAGATGAACAGCATGAGAACAGTACCTGTGCTGAATGTGAGGAAGAAGAGTTCGACCTGCTGACACTTGGGGAGCAGCTGAATGAGGTCAAACTGAAAGGGAACGATGTGGATGCTGTCCTCAGAGGCCAGAGCTTCAGCTGCATACATACAGGAAACAGAAAGTCAAAGACTTTCAAACAGAGCAAGAAGAATGCAATATTTGACCAAGCCAGCAGCAGCGAGGAGCATGTATTGGTAAACACGTATATACTGGTAAAATTAGCATAAACTTCAGGAATCATTAGTTTCTTCTAATTGCCTCCATTTTAATAAACCTAAAAAATTCCTGTAAATATGTTTCACTATAAACTTCAACTTCATTATCCATCAACTGACTAAAATATTTATAAGTAATTATACATGCCTTTGCTAGTAGTTTTAGTGAATAACATGTGTAAACACAGTATTAGTGAAAAATGGTGTTTCTGTGATAGAAGAGAAACAGTGAAAAAGTACATGATACTGAATTTATCTTGTGAGCCTTCAGTGTTTTTCACCTGGTCATCAGTAGTGACCTGATTTTATTTGTGTGTGTTGGCCATGACTCTTTTAATAATAGTTTTTAGTTGAGAATTTGAGTGTTTTATTACCTCTCACACCCTTGAGTCCAGCTGGTAGTGAGCAGACCTGGTCCTTATTCTGACACAGCTGGCTCAGATACTCAAATGTCATCATTGTGGACATACAGGTCAGGTCCCTCGGGAAGATCTATAACAACACAGTGGGTCACTATTAAACAAATTCTAATGCTTCTTATTAGAAATAACTTTACATATAGATAACATGCAGATTACATGCACAGTAAGAGTAAAGTCAGATCTCTGCATGCACCCAGATTCACACTGTTGCCCTCAGATTGTGGAAAACTATCACTCTGCTGCTGTAGGAACTAGTTATACACACTGCCTGAGGGATCTCCTGGTACTTGAGGCCCTGGAGGTGACGATGCTGGTCCATGCAGTTCATCACTGTGCCGCTCTGTGGTTCCACCCAGCACTCTGTCACCAGGTTCAGCTCTGTGTCCATGTCTACAGCCTCAACCTCAGTGTCGTTGTCATCGTCAGTGGAGAAGCTGGAGAGTGATGAATGACAAACAGCAAGCTGAACAAATGAACCGAAACTTAAGGTTATTTACATAACACCAGTTCTTTGAGTAATATCAGTCAGATGTCTCACTATGGGAGCAAGCCCCACTGCGACCCTCAGAAGCACTCATCTTATTACCTGATTGGCTGGTGACCACAGCACCATTCAAATACGCAACCTCTTCTCACCCGCCCAAGCAAGACATCTCACTCATATTACTCAAAGAAGTGGGTTTATGTAATTAACCCAAAGTTCTTTTTCATAATATTCCGTTGGATGTCTCACTATGGGATGCAGTAGCAAGACAAGCTTATCTAGCGTCCACCAACCTGCAGGAGAGTCCAGTTAGAACTCCAAAATTGCGCGCCACGCACGAGGATGAGCATATAAAAGCAGACAAAAGTGAGAGGCGAGGACCAACTCGCTGCCGCAGAAAATGCCCTGAACAGAAACTCCCCTGAATAGGTAGCAGTTTTTCCCTTACGAGGATTAGCCAAGGAAACGAACAGCTGATTGCTGCATCTGAAATCCCTCGTCTCATCCATGTAAGTGCGCACAGTATAAACCGGACACAATGTGTGTGACTTCTGCTCTCCAGGTGAGACAGCTAAAGCCACAAGGTTAACAGGAAAACATGAGCCAACCACTTTAGGCACAACGGCTGGATTGAGTTTCAATGTCATCTGTACATTCCCTGGGGCAAACTGAGCGCATGAAGGGTCCACTGAGAGCGCATGGATATCACTTGTGTGTTTGGCTGAAGCAAGCGCTAGCAACAATACTGTCTTCAGAGACAGATGTTTCAAGTTTGCTTCCTCCAGCAGTTCAAACGAAGGGGCCCTTCAGTCCCTCCAGAACCACAGGCAAATCCCATGGGGGCACCAGCGTACTGGAGACAGGGAGAAGCCTGCAAGCCCTCTTCATAAAACGGCCCACCAGCGGGTGCTGGCTCACAGTTTTACTTCCAAATCCCACATGACTGGCGGCAATTGCTGCCAGGTAACCTTTAACCGTGAAAAATGCCTTACGCCCTTTAATCAAGTCAGTTAATCTTGTCCATTCTCCTGCCTGTGCAAAGGTCTCTCTCTCTCTCTCTCTCTCTCTCTCTCTCTCTCTCTCTCTCTCTCTCTCAGAAAAAGAAAGTCTAGACCTGCTCTATTTGAATTTGCCATGTGAATTGGCACTATACAAATAAAAATTGACTTGACTTCATGGAGGCCAGTGCAGAACTGAAGGTACCCTCCACGACGACTGGCATGTCGAGGATATCGTTTTCTTCTTTGTCAAACAGGTTGGCGAGGTTAAGCCACCGCGCCTGTTCCTGTAAAACCATGGTTCCCAGTGCTTTCCCCGTGGCCTAGGCCACGCAGCGTTGAACAAGTCAAAGATGACTGGTATTTCCTCCAGTGAACATGGGTCCTGGGTTCTCTCGTACTCATCACATATCTCCGCTTGGTACGCAGTGAGGGGTGAGAGAACATTAGGTTCCCTGAAACCGGTCCAACTTAGAGGGCAGTGTAGGGCTTCGGGATGACAATGAGAGCCGAGAATGGAGGTGTGCCGTGACCAGCAGCTCCATCGGAGGCATATGCAAGAGATCCAGGCTCTCCATCATTTCACAGTCGAGGGATGAGGCACCGGGTATCGGCTTCCTATTCGGGCAGTCTTTCCATGGATGCGCCATCTCCATTAGCAGCTCCGGGAAGACTGGGAGAAGTTGTCTCGTCGCCGAACAGAACATTATGAAAAAGAACTACAGGAAATGTTTAGCAGTGAAATATGTTTCTTGTCTATTTGGACTCGAGCTCAGTCATAATACAAAGGCACTGCCAGCACTCATGTAGGTGGGTCAGTGTGGAGGCTAAGCTTTGCAGACCAAACGTTTGTGTTATAACCACTCTTTCGGGGGGTGGCCAACAGTCTCTAGGTGTTCACATCAGCAGGTGACTTCACCTGGTTCCTGGCTCTACTTGAGGGACTGTATATCAGTAAGGGGAGTTTTTTTTTGTATTCTTGGGTCTGAATTGTACACTATATGGTTTGGCCAGTCTGGTGGGACTCTGATGTTAGTATCAAAAGCAACACTGTGGCAGACAGCGATGCAGTGTGTTGTTGACCAATCAGAGCTTTGATGGTGGAGTTAAGAAGGGGGATGTCAATTTTCAGTTACGTGTGGAAAAGCATGACTAAGACGGACATATGTTTCTTTGAACATTGTGAAGAATGTGAACTGCTTCAAGCAACAGCTTCCATGTCTGTTGGAGCAGGACTGATACATCACTCACTACTGACTGTACTGTCAGTAGTGAGTTCTATGCAGGTGTTCTATGCAGGTGATGGCTGCTGGTCTCACCTGTCCTTGGTGGAGGTGGAGTGAGGAGGAAACAAGATGTACTGAACGATACAGGAGTGGCTCTCTCTGTCCGTGTCTTCTGACATCCCCTGAGGATAAAACCACATTCAGTGGAAGCTGATTACAACCACTGCTAATAAAACATGCAAAAACATGACAGAACTGAGGAGAAAAACTTGATGTGGTGTTGTTGTTTACCCTCATCGGAAGCTCGATCACCATGTTCACTATGCCCTCTCCACTGGCAGCAAAGTGAAAGCCTTCTGAAATCCGGATGCTGCACAGACATGAAGAGAGCAACACAGTCAAATGCAGCTGTCCATCACATATGAAACCAATACAGCTGTTGTCTTTATGTCTTTACCAAACAAATGTTGTTTAACTCTTTATATGTCTGCTGCAGTGCATCAGTGAATGTATCAGTGAAAAACTGAAGAAAGTGCCAATTTCATTAATATTACCATAACAGCATCTGAAAAACATGGCACAACTGAATGAACTGAAAATTATTAATGTATGAAAACAGTACTGATTATTGATTATTAGAATTGATTATTTTAATTTCTAGAATGATTCAGAAAATAGAACAAAGGGTAAACATTTCTGACACTCATATGAACAAACCGACTTTGAATATGTCATGAAACAAACAAAGTGTGTGAACTCACTCTGAGAGCATGGACAGGATATGAGCAACAGCTTGCATGGCAACAGCTGGACCTTGGCTGCTCTGCACGGCCCACACCCAGCGCTGGTGCAGGAAGTAGCGGGACAGAGAGGCCAGGGTGGAGGAGGCGGTCCGGTTGGCTGCCATGCTGAGTGGCACTGCACTGTTGGAGGGCTGCAGAAAATTCTCCATGTTTAAAATGAAGGGAGTCCTGAAGTCCAGGGGCAACTTCTCGTACCTGCAAAGCATCCACAGTTCACACAGTTCATTACAACTGGTTCAGCCTCGTCCCTCACAGAGGACACAATGTGGTGTCTTTGATCAAGGTACACATCACAGGTGAACTCATTTGAAGTAACCATGCCAAAACCTTTAACAGTACAGTAAAATTAAAAAAGAGAGAGATAAATGGCAGAGCACACATGTCCTGTGGAGCCTGGGTCTTTATTTGGTTTCATGTTGTATCATGCACTGACCTTATGAGCAGCTTCTCTAGGGGCTTATTGAGCACCACCACACATGGTCTGTCTGACAGTGCTAGTTTGGGAGCAGGGATGGAAGGGGATTTAGATGGAGACGGATGGCCAACAATCTTCCTCTTGGTCTTGGGGGTGGCCTCTTTGTTCTGAACACGGTGAGGGAAGCGGAGTTTGAGGATCTGCTCTCGCAGCTCATCCACAATCTGTTGACAGACAGAGATGTTATGAAAGGACAAATCATTCAGCATGTAAAGTTAAATGCACCTGATGTTGAGCGTCATGGGTCACACCTGGAAACATTAGTTTGACAAAAGAATCTTAACATGCACTTGCTAACTTTTGTAAGATCTTTATCAGCAGATGGAGTTGGCAAACCTTCTAACCAACAGTCTTCATATGATAAAGACCATGAAAGCCCCAGAAAAATCTAGTAAGTCGTCCTTGACTTAACATGTCTGTCAGCTGCTGTATTATCTTCTAACAGACAATATTTAGCCTGTGAAGCAAAATAAATACAATCAGACATACAATCATCAAAATCAGACAGCCTGTAGTTACTCTCTATTAACATTATGCAGTCTGATGTCATCCAATACATCACCACCACAAACAGGCTGGCACCAACAACTCTGACACCGTCTACAGCAAACACTGAACAGCGCCATGTTCATAAGGATCTGCTGCAGACACAGTTGTTAGTAAAAGTGCTGATTCTATAATTATAATCCACTCTCTGTACCTTGTTTCTAACATGGGCTGGAGTACCAATAGGGAAGCCTAGGCGCAGCACCATGCAGGGCGTCTTAGAGATGAGGCGAACCAGGTAGAAGGATGTGGGAGGCTGGTCAGATGAACTGTCGAGACAGAATTAGGTGAATTATTGTTTCTCAACATGAATTTCCCATTTTAAAGACTGTTTTACGACTGTGACCTTAGACAGTCATACCCAACCCAAACAAGTCATCAACATCCTGGCCTCTGCCTTACTGTGGACATGAACTGAGAGCAGCTCAACAAAAGAGTTATTTTTCCCTCGTGGATTATTGCATTTTAATGATATTTAAATGTCTGAAGAGAATATTTAATTTTTCATAAGAAAAAAACATTTGAGTAACATCTTGCAGCATAAATACATATTTTTCTTTCCTATCCCTTCAATCATCTTGTTTCCCCCTCAGATTTATCTTAAGATCTCTAGAGGGGTCACAACACCAAAGTAGGGAAACAGTGACCCACAGACCTATACCCTGAGGAGAACACAGTTCCAGTTAATGGGGATATATATTTTGAGCATGAAAATGATGCTGATGCTGTTTCTGCTGTCTCACCTGTATATGAGTTTAACATATGAGTAACCCTCCACCAGCACAAAGCTGCTCCAGTCCCTCAGCAGAGACGTGAGGGCAGTGTGAGAGATACGACACTGAATGGTGCTGTAGCGTCCGTTGTTTCCAGCTGTGTGCAGGTGTTTGGGGATAGGCCTGGAAGGACAGAGCTATTAGTGTGATGAAGGACTGACAGACCAAAAAAAAAAACCAAACATATGTAGCAGATAACTAGATAAATACCATGAGTCTGTACAGCAGATAGAAACTTGATACACCTGTATGGACCTACATCCACACAAACACATTCTTTTCCGTTGTCTCTTTCAGATCTCCCTCTTCCATCTCATCAAATTTGTACCAGTGAAGCTGTTACCTACAGTATGATCCAGACTGTGCACATCACCTTTACAAAATAAAACACAAGGACAGTACATATTTCTCACATGTCATGTTCGAGGATGATAGCGATGCGATGCATGTGCAGCCATCTCTGCCAGAAGTTGGCGTCCATGGAGAGGATGGGCTTCCAGTAGGAAGCAAACTGAGACTGAGGGGAGTCTTTGGATCCGCTGTGCTGCAGGGACAGAACCTGGAACCAAAGGTCAGTCGGTTGAGGGAGGTTTGTAAATAGAAGAAAAGCAGAGAGAACACAAGGATTAAGGTGCGAATTAGCATCATTCATTTCATTACTGTCATTACAGCTGTTTGGTGTTTAAAGTCATAATGATGGGATTTTTCTTTATTTTTCTTATTGTCAACAAGTCTCATCAAAACACCAAAACCAATAGTGTGTTAGTCTCTTTGTACTCTCTGACCTCTCCGCCCTCTCTGTAGCTCTGAGCTCACTAGTTCCTACTGAAGATGAAAATCTCTAAAAACTCCTCATAGATAGATAGACAGATAGATACTTTATTTATCCCCTAGGGGAAATTCATGTGTCCATTAGCTCATTGTTGATAGTAATAATAATAATAAAATAATAATAATAATTAGATTAGTCCACTTCATTTGGTTGAGGTGCTGTATAGCCTGATGGCAGTGGGAACAAGGATCTCCTGAACCTCTCTGTTCTGCTGTGCAGTGAGATGAGACGTTTGCTGCACCTGTTGCTGCTCCTCTGTCCTGCCAGAATGTTGTGGAGAGGATGGTTGGTATTGTTCAAGATGGCCTCCATCTTACATTGAATGCATCTCTCCACAACAGTCCAGAGTGAGTCCAGACTCCTGCCAAGCACAGACTCAGCCTTTTTGACCAGCTTGTCCAGTCTCTTTGTGTTCATGTCGGACATGCTGCCGCCCCAGCAGGGGGGCCTTCTGTCAAATGTTGACTGGCTGAAAGGTGGGCCTAGACCTCCGAAAGTCTATGACTATCTCCTTGGTCTTGGAGGTGTTCAGAAGGAGGCAGTTCTTGTCGCTTGTTTCACTGAAGGCCATTGTCGAGTCCCTGTACTCCTTTTCCTGCCCATTCCTGAAAAAAGTGTCTTATTTTCCCTTTGAGACAGTCAACTTACTGGGTGAAGTGAGTCAGGTTGAGAGGTGAGAGTGACATGGTTAAAATTTCCCGATATTGCAATGAATGCATCAGGGTGTTGGGTCTGTACTCTCGCAACAGTCCCGTGGAGCGACTGCAGGCTCTACTAGTGGTTGAATGTAAACAACAATGGCGACGATGTGCGACAACTCCCTCAATACATAGTACGGTCTAAGACCAACTGCCAACAGTTCAATATCCCAACAGCAGATCTTCTCCTTCACTGTGATGTGACCAAGGTTGCAAAATTTATTGTTCACAAGCAGAACCATTCCTCCACCTTTAATCTTCACACTTGCTCTGGTGTCTCTGTCCACTTGTACTGCAGTGAAGCCTGTAAATCCACACAACGGTCAGGAGTGTTGTTGTTTAACCAGGTCTCCGTGAAAAACATTAGACTACACTCACAATATGCTCGCTGGTTCTTCACAAGTGCCTCCAGTTCATCACACTTGTTGGCCAGGGAGTTGACATTTCCCATGAGGATCGATGGTAGAAAAGGCTTATATCTCCATCCAGCCCTGGTGTTCCATTGATTATTTATGGCAGCAGGACTTGTGTGTGGGATTAAGTCAATGTAAACCAGAGTTTGTGTGTGTGTTCATGGTGATGAAGGAACATGTGTAACAATGGCTCACTGATGGGTTCTAATAGTTTCTGGAAACAGAGGAGCTCTGTGGTTCAGATGACTGAGATGATCAGGAGGTGAGACTCACACAGCAGGGGAGATATTCACTGTTGGTTTGAGTCTGCGCATGATATTTATTGACAATAAGACAAAATCCCTTCATATCAATTACTTTCCAATCAGGAAATTAATAAAGAATTACAAAGCTCCTGGAAACTTTCAGAGTTGGACCATGGATTTCAGGTCAAACATCCTGTATACTTTTAAGACTAGAATAACAACAGCAACCTCTCAAACCCCAAGGTGTCACTTTTGACACCTTTGCTACTGAAACCTATTGAATTACAGTCCAGTTTCATAAACCGGAAGTGGCAGCTGCTTTAGATCATGTCTGGTAGATTTTGCACTTTTTTCCACCTACAGCTTAAAGTCATTATGTGCAGAAATTCATACTCTAGTATATACCAAAAAAGACACTCTCTCAGACCAGACAGCCCAGGTTCTCAACATTGTGGTGACGCAGGATCAGTAAAGGTCTGCACAGTACCGGAGTAGTAGATCCAGGGGGGATGTAAAACAGAGGAACTCCGTTTTTGGTGCTCTCAGGGATCATGTAGTTCTCAGGAATTGAATTAAACGCCTGGAGGTGCACCAACATCTGATCAGTCTGGTTGATGCTGTAAGGACACACATTAATTGGTGGACAATCAATCTCTATGAAATGTATCATTACATGTTGTATTCTAATGCTGGAGCAGACATGTGTTGTTTTACCTCTGCAGTGTGTTCCAGAAGCGGCGGATGACAGAGGTGCGGTATGGGCTAGTGATGGGTTTCCTCTGGGTGCAGCTGATGTCATGGAGGATGTCATAGCTTCCCTCCATTGTCACCTCCACCCTCGTGGTTCTCTTGGCGGGGTCCAGTGGCCAGCAGGCGGCTGCCAGGTACTCAATATGCATGTTGTGTTTCCATAACAACACCAGCTTCACCTCCAGCTGAGTCCCACCTGCAGAGATCATGAGCCTCATTATTATGTCAGGATCCAAGCTCTCATTTCGTTTTCATCTTGCACTACAGACAGGTGTTTACCTTTGGTGAGGCTTATCTCTCTGATGGTGTAGCCTTCTCTCAGTCGCACAGACACAATGCTGATTAAATGAGCATGGACTTCCTTCTCTGTGTGCTTCTTCCTCCTCATCACCAGGGCAGGGTTTCCACTGGCTGACACCAGGTGCTCATTGAACAGTTTGTGCTGGGAAACTACAACACAGTGACGTAGTTAGGAGACCTATTTATCATCATTTTCATCATCATCAATATCATCATCACCATCATCAGTACCAATAAATTGTATGTAAAGTAACGATAATGGAAATGTCCTAAAAAGAAATCCTCCCTGTCTCTCTCTCCGTCTCTCTCTATCTTTCTATCTACCTTTGTATGCCTCTCTCTCTGTCTCTATTTGTGTACATATCTATATGATATTATTTATTTATTATTTGGGGGTTTTTTTTGTCAGTGTTTTTTTATTTGGTGAGTGCAATATTTCTTTTTTTCACACATTGTAAATTTAAAATTGACTTTAGTTAAATAAAGAAAGTTGACAAATCAAAAAATAAATCTCTCTGTCAGTCAAGTAATAACCTAGAAACAGACTCAGTGTCACAGCTTATCTCATGTGTAGCTGTCTCACCACAGAAATACTCTGAATTCATGGACTCAGGGGTCTTGAGGAAGGAGTAGGTTAAGAAGGCCTTGTGGTAGGCGTTCATCTCCTGGCTGTTCAGGTCCACTTCAGGGCAGCTCGGCAAGTACGAGCCAAAGGTGGCTAATGAGATGAACTTCATCAACTCCACGTTGGGGATGTATCCAAAGCTGCAGTCATAGGAGTACGCACCGCCAACCTGGGAAAGCACAAACACAATTCAGAGTGTTGGCAGCTTCTACAAGTCTCCTCCACTCTGGATCAAGATACAGAGTCATGTTCATTGCAGAACCTTTTTTCTATAACAGACAGAACCATTGAGTACAATGTTATGAATTCTACCCTGATGTTCATCATATTCAGGAAGTGTTTACATGGAATATAGAGCACAGAGTAACCTGTAAAGAATATTAGTGTGTAAGCATTTCTTTTCATTCCTAACATGTCTTAAGGCACCAATAAAAAGACAACCCCACAAATACAGCATACACCTACAGGACCAAACTGAGACCTGGCAACAGTCACTCATGAATATTTTGTGACATTCCACTTGAAAAATGAAGCTGAACAAACAACATTAACGTGTTATCCTCTGTACCTGCACAAAGGAGCAGGCGATGGTTCCACTCCTGAGCTGGTTCAGCAGGGTTTCACACACTGCTACATCAGGAACACTGGTCACTCCGTCTGTGATTATAATGATACCTGGAACACACACATTAAATTCATAACTCAATTCTGAGTGATGAATGATGAACTCTGATAGAATTCCAATCTGCTTCTATTGTGTGAAAGTAATCTGAACTTCTCTCTCAAGCTTTTCATTCTTTTTCCATGATACTGCTGTCATGAGAGGAAGTGACTGCAACGGCATGAACGTGCTCAAAGACAGACTGTCTGAGAGTGAGCACTGTTACTTCCAACTGTACAACTCATCATGTCAAGACTACAACAAGACAGTGTTCCTTGGCTGCAGACAGTAGGAAGCTCTGACACTTCAGAAGTGGCTGGATGGCCTAGTTCATTTGAAGATTTACACTCCTGCTCGTACCACGCTCAGTGATGACACGACAATGTCACTATCACACTGTTGCCCTGAGGGTTCAACACACTGCAACTTCAGAAATCACATGCAAGTAGACGCTCACGAACGCACACACTCACACTCAGTGTACAGAGGAGTTTCTATTGTCATCTCTAAGCACACTTTCTGGTATGTGGTGGAGTTTGAAGTTGTAATAAAAGGTTTTCTAAACTTTCACTATTGGAGGATGTTTGAACTTGGTCAAAGAGGTTCTAGGGAAGGACTCGAACTCTTTAGAAAAACCCTTGATGGAGAACCTGGCACAACGACAACCCTGGGCATTTGAAGCAAACATACCTGCACTGGAATTTGGAGGCAGCAACTGAAGGGCCAGGATGCCCTGGCGTACCATGCTGACCAGACCCATATCAGCTGACACCATGGAAACACCCTGTTTCCTGTGGGGCTGGTCATCCAGTTTGTTGCTAGGGAGACCTGAGTTTTGGAATGGCTCCATGGACTTAAGGCACAGGAAAAGAAAAACGTTGGTCTATGTTTTCATCAACATTCACGACCAGTGGATGGTGACATCAGGCTGCAAGTCAGCAGGGCTTTAGAAAAACCTATTTCTATTCTACTCTGATTCTATTAGTGGTAGTATCTGACGCAGGGTGGGGGTTACCTTTCTTCTTTACAATATAATAATACAGAATCTAAGCTGCTCAAATACAAATAATTTAATTTGTGACAAATAAATAACTGAACGATACACATAGCTTCACTGCTTCATGTTGTGTCAAACAATACATCAGACTGTGAATACACACAGTACATGTTAGTTGGTTTGAGCCTGCACACGGGATTTGTTGAGATAAGAATGTAGAATATCACCAGCTCTAGTGATAAAGATTTTGGAGAGGCTGATGCTGGTAACATTAATATTAAATATAATAATATAAAATATTTATTTCAAACTGTTTACATTTGTTTTGTAAAAACTGTGATATGTATTTTTTAAGGGGATTTTAAAAGACAGAAAGACAGTGTAGATACTGTTGATGTGCACTTGCCTGTTCATGCTGCTGATGCAAGACTTCTGCGATGTTGCTCTCCACTGCTCTGAGCTTCTGATAGATGTGGTGCAGGAACTCATCCAGGTCTGTTCGATCAAGCTGACAGCCCTGCACCAAAACCTGAAGGGAACCAGGCTGTCAGAGGACTGAAATAACATCTACTGTAAACAAGAAGAGGATCACATGTGAGCTATTGTCCTCAGACCTGATGGGAAGTGAGGTCAATAATTGATGAGTATGCCAAGATGGTGATGAAGATCTTTGGCTTGAAGAGCTGATCAGTTCCAGGGACTTTGAATGGTAGAGCAAGACCAGCCAGACACCTGGACAGGGCGTGAAACACCTCATCGAAGATCATCTCTCCTGTGCTGTCATCCTGCACAACACAAGTAAAGAGAAGAACTGTGACCAAGATCGGTAGTGAGAGTTTTCAGTTTCCTCGGGTGGACAAACTTTATAATTGTACCACTCTCTAAATGACCTCAAACATTTCTTGCTACTTACACAGTACTGAGCAAACATTTCATTTCATTAATGCCATGAATAATTTTAGCTTCTTTATTAAAGTGCAGTAAAGAGAAAAAACCCGAATCAGATCAGTATTTGCTCTTTTAAGTACACCTGCACACAGTATGTTTCATGTGTGAAATTCAGTAGACACATGTAACAACCCAAAACTCTGGAAAAAACCTCTTGGAGCTGTGCCCTAAACCCCACAGGAAGTCGGCCATTTTAAATTTACTCTGCAATTTTGGCATATTTTCCATAAACAGATGTTGTACTTCTCCACCTCCTAGAGTATTCTTGCTGAAGTGGTGCTTTCTAACACACCAGTGGTTTTAGCTTGTGTTTATGGCTCTATGTGGGATGATGCTAATTTCTTTAGTGACATTTCCAGACTGGAGGAGACTTTATCTGTCCCCCCTCTCTGGACGAACCCCTGAAGATTCAAAAACCCTGAGAGTAAACTATTTGCCTTTTCCCCCCTGTGCATCAGTTGTATTTGAGAAAAGACTTCTTTCTGGTGGACAACAGACTCCATACATAAATCTACTCATCTACCAACTCCTCTGTGGCTCATTTTCATCAAAGTCTCACTGCAAAGCCAAAGCTCTGGCTTCTGAGCACCGGACAAATCTGAACCTCTTTACTGATGATGGCACCAGATAAAAGTTCATCCTGTGTGGATGAATGTCTGCACAAAATCCAACATTTTAGTCAGGACTAAAGTGGTCATGCTGCCTGCATTCTTAAAAAGACCCAAGACATGGGGCGCCTCAGTGGCTCACCGCGTAGAGCGTGTACCACAGGCTTAGTCCTAACCATGACTATTGCCCATGGGTTCTAGTCCGTCCCCCGGCCCTTTGCTGCATGTCATCCCCTCTCTCTCTCCTTGACCTTCCTGTCTATCTTTCACTGAATAAAGGAATCCAAATAAAGGCAAAAATGCCTAAAATAAAAAAAAAAGAGACGACCCAAGACATAAATGATTTTTTCCAGTGCAGTGTGACTCTGACCTGTACAATACAAACTATAGAATTATAATTACAACTCAAGCACAGAATGGAAATTTACTGAGATTTTAATGTAATTGCTAATACCAGATATTCTGTAGATATTACAGACACAAAAAGAAATACTTTTCCATCGTGAAAAACAAAGCAAATAACTGACACAAATGTGATGATGAATTTGTGGTTGCTGGGATAAAGAACACTCCTGACACACTCCTGAACATTCTCATCTGTTGACAGCATTAATTTAGGAAACAAGCTAACAAACAACCACACTGTGTTAAAGTCTCACCACAATCCCAGTGGAGGGGCTGAGGTCCAGCTCAATGATGAAGCGGTACCTCCGGGCCAGGAAGGTGGCCCGAGTAGATGGCATCAACATGTAGGGGTAAAAAGTGGGGGGGAAATCCGGCTGCCATCCTTTTGGTAAGATGCTCAACAGGTCCAGTTCATTCTCTGAGTTCAGCTGTAAATGACAAACATGATATCAACAACTAATCACTCACAACATTAATGAGGTTCAGAAAAGTTCTCAAATTATTAGTCAAGCTCACTTTTATTTATGTTAATATTATGTCTCATAAATATTAAAGCAGCTATACTAAGTTTGAGGATTCCACATCTGGTGCCTTTACAGGGAGAACTCAAGTTTATAACATGTAGTTTTTTAATTGTTAACATGAGCGTGGAGGACACAGGCCACCAGTCACACTGAGACTGAATTCTGGCTCCTCTCTCAGTATATTCTCAGTATATACCAGTTTTTTATTCTCATATACCAGTTCTTAGTGGCATACCATCTTTTATGCTGGCATAATTACATATAACACTAGACAATGCAATATCCTGAGAAATCGCGGTGGGATTGCTGCTTCTGCCCAAGCTGAAGCTAAACTGTTTTGCTGGCTGCTGAGAAAAATCTGAAGCTGAGCTTCATTGTCAAATGCCTGAAACTAACATTTAAAATGGAGTTGCAACTAACTCTGTCTGTGTTAGTAATGGCTAAAAAGTGTAAGCAGAGGTCACCATGACCTTTACCTTTGACATTTGACCACCAAAGTCTAATCACTTCATCAGGGAGTCCACATGGACATTTGTGCAAAATTTGAAGGGATTGCCTTCAGGAGATTCTGGAGATATGACGTTCACGAGACCAAAATCATTATTTGTGAGGTGACTGTGACCTTGACCTTGACCACCAAAATCTAATCAATCTAAGTGAACAATTGTGCCAAATTTGATGAAGTTCCGTCAAGGCATTACTGAGATATCGTGTCCACCTGAATGGGACGTTTCTCCTTCTGGATGGACGAACATCAGTTAGAATGACAAACTGAAATCAACTGCCAAATCTTTCCTGAATAAAATGAGACTGAAACATATTTCCAGTAAAAACTGTTGAAATGTGTGTAAATCATTGTGCGTATTTAGTGTTGGAGTAGTGTTTAGCTGGACTTTGACAGAAATGTCAGCAAAGTGGTTGATAAACACCACAGATATCAGAGTCTCTAATCAGGTCATTTGATCAACCTGTGTAGCACCTTTCCTGCAATCAGAGGTTGCCTTGGTGATTTTAACTGCTTTGGTTTGACAGTTTGACATTTTAAAAATGCCTCCCTTCCTGTTAACTCCTGATTCTGCTCTCATTTTACATTAGAGCAGTGGTCCCCAAACTAAGGCCCGCAGGCTGGATACGGCCCGCCCCCACATTTGGCCCGGCCCCCTGAACAATACCAGAGACGCATTTAGATTTTTTTTTCTTATATGTGTATTTGTATTTAATGATAAAGTTGGGCTTTTGCAATAAAATGTTCCTTAGCTATGAACTATTTTCATTATTAACTATTAGTTAGTAACTATTTCGTACACGCATATAACGTGATGTCATATGAGTGTGGTATCCAGTGACTGTTTTGTGTACACGCGCATTGATCTGATTGCAGTTGTACTGAGAACGGGGCTGAAAAGGTGTCCCGGCTAGAGTGGTAAGTTGCCATTGGTGTGTGACACAGGAGCGGGAAAAAAAGAGCATTGACCAAGAGCAATATTGTCAGTTACGTGACATTCTATTCCAGAGATAACGGAATAATGGCGAAAATGTTAGGTAAGAGAAAAATTGATTCAGAATGCAGGGTATTTAACCAGAAGTGGACAAACGATTATTTTTTTGTTCAATGCAAAGAAAAGGCTGTTTGTCTCATCTGTCAAGAGACGGTGGCGGTATTCAAAGAATACAATCTTCGCCGACACTATGAATCCCGTCACAAAGACAGGTATAATAGCTTGCACAGCCAAATGCGAGCAGACAAACTCTCGAAGCTAAAAAGTGGATTGTTAGCTCAGCAGACTACATTTGTACGCCAAGCTCAGCTGAACCAGTCATCCGTTCGGGCCAGCTATCGGGTTGCTCAACTGATAGCAAGCAGCGGTAAACCTTTCACTGATGGAGAGTTTGTCAAGAAATGTATGAATGCTGTCGTGGAGGAGGTGTGTCCCGAAAAGAAAGATGTCTTAAATGCCGTGAGTCTATCGGCGAGTACAATCACCAGACGCATTGAAGAACTCGGGGGTAATGTACATGCCCAGCTGCAGCAGAAGACGAAAGAATTTGACTTTTTTTCATTAGCACTAGATGAGAGCACGGACGTGCAGGACACAGCACAGCTGCTCATTTTTATTCGTGGAGTTAGCGCAAACTTTGAGATGTGCGAGGAGCTGGCAGCCCTCAAAAGTCTAAAAGGGACTACGACGGGGGAGGATATTTTCTGCCAAGTGTGCCAAACCATGGAAGACTTGGACCTAGACTGGTCAAAGCTGGCCAGCATCACGACTGACGGGGCTCCTAGTATGGTGGGCGTGTCACGGGGTCTAAGAGATGGAAGAACGGGGTCTCACCACCCCGCTGCAAGTCCACTGCCTAATTCGCCAGCAAGCACTGTGCTGCAAAGTATTGACGTGGGATTCTTTCATGAAGGTTGTGGTGTCATGCATAAACTTCATTAGAGCAAAGGGACTTAAACACAGGCAGTTCCAAGAATTCCTGTCTGAACTGGGGTCTGCGCACGGAGATGTGCTGTACCACACAGAGGTCCGATGGTTGAGCCGGGGCAGAGTTTTGAGGCGTTTTTACGAGCTGCAACCCGAAATTAGCGCATTTCTTCATTCAAAAGACAAAACGGTCCCAGAGGTGATCGACCCAGCATGGAAATGGCACCTCGCATTTTTAACAGACGTGACGGAAATGCTGAATAGCTTTAACTTGCAGCTTCAAGGCCAGGGGAAACTCATTTGCGACATGTATTCCCACATAAAAGCATTTGAGGTGAAACTAGCGCTGCTTTTGGAACAAGTGAAAAAGCACAACTTCATCCATCTCCCTGCTACCCAAAACCTCTCTGCAGAGAACCCAGCGGTCCCGTTTCCAGCTGAAAAGTGTGTGGAAGCACTGGAAATGCTGAAGGCGGAGTTCGGTGTGCGATTCCGCGAACTACATGTTAATGCAAAAAAAATCCGTCTTATCCAGAACCCCTTTGTTGCCGACATTGATGAAGCCCAGCCTTCTTATCAGTTTGAGTTGGCCGAGTTACAGAACTGTGATGTTCTGAAAGACGCATTCAAGCCCAACAGTCTCATTGACTTCTAGGCTGCCCTCCCAAACGACACGTACCCTAACATCAAAAAACACGCAATGAAGATGTCCACACTTTTTGGCAGCACGTATACCTGCGAGCAAAACTTTTCACGCATGAAACTGCTGAAAACTGCGATGAGATCAAGATTGACAGATGAACATCTGCATCAGTGTTTGAGACTGGCTGTGACTAGAATGGAACCCAACATTCAACTTCTCACCAGCCAGATGCAGGCCCACAGTTCACACTGATGAACATACAAATGTAAGCTCACTTTTCTGACTTGAATGAATCATTCTGAGTACAAACAAATATAATCACAATAGTAATAATATATATATATATATAATATATAATATAATAGTTCTGTTTCTCAGCCTGCTTGCTTTGTGGTTTTCACAGGGAAGTTGATGAGAGAGAGCTGCAAACAGCGGTGTCTACAAGCCCACTGGAACCTACAAAAGGATTATAAGGAAGGAACACAAGAACTTTGAGAGACTGTTCATATGAGTCATTTAAGTAAGAGATTCTGCTCTGACAACTAAGCTGAACTTTTACCTGTTAAGATTGTGCACGGCACAACAGAAAGTTAATGTTCCATGGAATTTTTTTCTGTGAAGAACCCAGAGAAGGTTGTTTGATTATTATTGATTTCATAAATAGTGTTATTTATATCCAGGCTTTTTTTCTGTGAAGAACCCAGAGAGGGTTATTTGGTTGTTATCTATTTCATTAATAGTGTTATTATTTATTTTCTGCCTTTTTTCTCTGTGAAAACCCCAGAAAGGGTTATTTGGTTATTATTTATTTCATTAATAGTGTTATTATTTATTTCCTGACTTTTTTTTTCTGTGAAGAACCCAGAAAGGGTTATTTGGTTATGTGTGGCTTTCTGGAAAACAATACATTTTTACGTTTAGGCACCCCTGCGATCGTCACACTTTTTCTGTTACAAACTGAACCCGGCCCCCCATCAGAGAAGGGAAAAGTTATGTGGCCCTCACAGGAAAAAGTTTGGGGACCCCTGCATTAGAGTAAAAGGGGCAGTAAGATGGTAACCTGCCACTTTGGAAGGGCACAATTCAAATCCCGTGAGTTTCTGTGCTTTGTTAGTCACATTGTCTGAAAGTTTGTCTAGTTGGTGGGACATAATCATGAGCATTGAGTTAATTTTGTGGCCTGGAGGACAAGTTTAGGCGGATTTTTTTGGAGCAGTTTAATCCCTTCTCCCACTCTAGCGGTGATGTCACCCACTCTAGCCCTGAACATTTCACGCAATACACACCCATTGTAAACTCAAAAAAGATCAGAAAAAGTATGGCAAAGAAGTTGAGGTTTAGAAGAGAAAGATTTCAAGGATTTGAACATTCTCTCCATTGACTTCCATTGTAAAAAAAAAAGTCAGAGGAAATTATCGGAAGAAAGAAATTTATAATAAAGAGAAATGTTTTTGACCTGACAACAACATATAGTGGATTTGCTTCATTCAGCAATCCCACCAACAAGAAAACGCATTTCCTTTGGAAAATGCAGGTGAATGATGAGAGCTGAATGAGATTGCTGAAGCAATGCTGAAGTAGCTCAAGCAACTTTTGAAGAAGCTGGAGCAAATGCTGAAGCAATGCTAAAGTTGCTGAAGCAATAGCTGAAGATTAAAAGCAGACCTTGTAAGATGGAGGTTGAATGTCCTGAAATGGTTGAAAAAGACCTGAATAGTTTATGTAAGGTGTAATAAACAGCACAAAATTGTACAAAATATACTAAATGTAAAAAAACATGTTAGTTTAAAGCTAAATGCCATAAATTGGTTGAAAATAAAAACCAAAGAAAGAAGACATCTACAATCAAAACTTGAAATCTCACACCTGGAGGAGATTACTGACACAATGCTAAAATAGTTGAAAAAGCAGCTTATATTAACTGATGGAAAGTGCTTTGAAAAGGTAGATGCCAAAATGTTAAACTGGAGGAGCTGAACTCCATTATCTGCAAAAGCTGAGAACTGAAACATGTTGTTGTCATGTTGTCTCCCTCTATGAGTACTAACTTGTGACCAGCTTTCTGTGTGTATACGTGTATCTGTTTGTGTACGTGTGTGTCTGTTTGTGATTTTTGTGTGCCTGTGTATCTGTGTGCCTCTCTGCTTGTCCGTATTTATGTGTTTAAGGTAATTCACCAATCAGAATGAGCTCCAAGGGTAATCCACCAATTAGAATATATGTAATGTGGCGTCAGTTAAAATTGCAAACTGAAATTAACAGCCAGTTGTTTCCTGAATGAAACTGTGTCTATCTACCTGTCTATCTGTCCGTCTGTCTGTCTACCTTTCTATGTGTCCGTTTGTGTGTGTTTGTGTGAGCGCGTGTATATGTGTGTGTCTCTGGTTTGTGTGTGTGTGTGTGTGTGTGTGTGTGTGTGTGTGTGTGTGTGTGTGTGTGTGTATGTGTGTGTAAGAGAGAGAGTCTGGCTGTTGAAGGCAGAGTTCATACAAATCTATTGGAGAAAGGGGATAGCGAACCTCTCAAACTCCTGCCATTTCATACTAAACTGTACATAATATCAGCAAAATTATCACATGGTCAGCGCCACAAGACTCCCCTGAACACCTTGATGTGGTTTTGGTGTTTCTAGAGCCAAAATGCGGAAATAGGAGCGAGTTACAAAAATGGGTCAGTTCTGGTTTTCTCCTGAAATCAGCTCCTGAATTTGTATTGCAGTCTATGGGAGAGTTGGAGGGTACTCCCATCAGTTTGAGGCTGACAGTTTAAATTCTGTTAGTCTCTGTGCTAAGGTAGTCACTTTATATGAAACAGGACAAATTTGACTACTCCTGAGGAAGAAATGATGTGTCAAGATTGAAATATGTAGCCGTTAGGACGAGTTACACAAATTTTAGAGCTTCTCCCACTCTAGCAATGATGTCATCCACTCTAGCCCTGAACATTCTTTGCAATATATACCCATTATAAACTAAAACTGTGATAATTCAAAAACTGTACAAGGTATCAGAAAGTTGATAACAAGTCTAATAGCTGAAAGTCTTGGGAACATTTTAATGTTTGAATGAAGTCTGTAGCTGAAAGTATGCTGAAGTAGTTGAAGGTCAAAGAGGCTGAAGATTTCAAGGATTTGAACAGAAAAAGCGTAATAGTTTTGAAAATTAGGGAGAGCAGCCACAGAAGTGAATCGTTTCCATTTAATCAGCTTCATGCTCATCGTCTCTTCTTTATCCCCAGTCTCTGAGATCTTAGGTATGAGGCCAGGTTCACATCAGCTGATATTTCTCTAAATGTATGAGGATAGAGATAGATAGATAGATAGATAGATAGATAGATAGATAGATAGATAGATAGATAGATAGATAGATAGATAGATAGATAGATAGTCCATGTGTCCATTGTTGATAATAATAATATAAATATAATAAACAATAATAATTAGATTTGTCCAATTCCTTTGGCTGAGGTGTTGTATAGCCTGATGGCAGTGGAATCTCCTGAACCTCTCTGTTCTGCTGTGCAGTGAGATGAGACTTTTGCTGCACCTGTTGCTGCTTCTCTGTCCTACCAGAATGTTGTGGAGAGGATGGTTGGTATTGTCTAAGATGGCCTCCATCTTCTTCATCTCAGTCCTGACTAGGGTTGCAAAATTCTGGGAATTTTCTCAATGGAAACTTTCCATGGGAATTTATGGGAATAAACTGGGAAATTTCAAAATTGAAGGTTGGCTCTTCATAGGGAACTTAAATATAGTTGAGGAAAGTATATTTTAGCATAATCTTGACTAAAACAAACAGATGCCATTCAAATACACTTGAATATCCATGCCATTCCTCAATCACATGCACAGAGCACACTGCTTACTGCATGGCTAACGAGACCACACCCCCTACTGACACTGCGCATGCCTCCATCACATGTACAGAAGATTTCTAGAAAACTGGACCAAACGTTTGAGCCTGAAGCACAGACACTATTGAAGGCACACATTTGAGCCTGTGGAATAAACATATATAATATATGTACATATATATATAATATATTCCCAGTTAGTTCCCCTAAATTCCCATTAATTCCCAAAATTCCCAAGCGTACCTTCCCATGGAAATTTACCGGAAACTTTCCAGAAATTTACCGGAAATTGTCCGCCCCTTTGCAACCCTAGTCCTGACTGAGCCTAGACTCCTGCCAAGCACAGACCCAGCCTTTTTGACCAGCTTGTCCAGTTTCTTTGTGTTCATGTCTGTCATGCTGCTGTCCCAGCAGACTGCAACATAAAAGAGTACACTGGCCACTACTGACTGATAAAACATGTGCATCTTTTCACTGCAAACGTCATAAGACCTGAGCCTCCTGAGGAAAAAGAGCCGGCTCTGACCCTTAAGGTAGATGGCATCCGTGTTCAGGGACCAGTCCAGTTTACTGTCCAGGTGCACACTTAGGTATTTATAAGTGTGCACCACCTCAATGTCCTTACCTTGAATGTTGTTTGCTGAAGAGTGGGCCTAGACCTCCGAAAGTACATGACCATCTCCTTGGTCTTGGAGGTGTTCAGAAGGAGGCAGTTCTTGTCATTCGAATTCACTGAAAGCCATCGTCAGATCCCTGTACTCCTCTTCCTGCCCGTTCCTGATACACGCCACAATAGCTGTGTCATCTGAGTATTTCCCTGTTTGTAGGCTTAAGTTAAAGATCCTCTGGAGAGGCTCAGCCAGCTGGGCTACACAGTCCTATAACAGCCTCGGACACTCACCATCCTGGCCTGTTGCTTTTCCAGGACGTAGCCTCTTGAGTTCGGCCCTCACCTCCTCCAAGTCAAACTGTCTCTAACCCAGGACCTCCAATCTGGTTTCACTGACTGACTCCAGGTCTGATAACTCCTGACTCCAGTAAGCCTCTGTTAGTGTCATTAGTCGAGGTTTACACACTGTTTCAGCTGCACTGTCAATGTTTGAATGTTTCAATATGGTCAAGAACCCTAACCCAACACTTTTCTTTCTTTCTTTTTTTTTCTCTCGCTCTCTCATGAAATATGGAAAATATGAATTATTATCTACATTGATTTCTAGAAATGTTGTATGGCTGCTGTCAATCATTATGAATCTTTTTTTTTTAATGAGCCATCAGTCCTCTTTGTTATAATACTGAAGCGTTGTGGGACGGCCCTTTGTTGAACATACTTTGTTGTTATTTTTATTTAACTTTTTCAGTCTAGAATACTTATAAATGTATAGATCTGATAAATAAGTTGGTTCAAGGTTGGATAATTGAATATGACATTTCAAATGGCTGGATTACTTTTCTGCAACTGAGCCCATGCTGCTCTTCACCTGCTTTTTTTTTTCGCCACGGATGGAGATGGATTTCTATCTCAATGTACTCTTCGTCGTTTTGCCTCCTGGCAATGTCTTTTATGTTATGTTGTGTGTGTTGACCCCTTCTTTTTTTCCCTTCTCCCTTTATGGCATTGATGAAAATATTTTTCAGACTAAATCTTTACTCCTTCCCTTAATCCATAATTTAATCATGCCTGATATACCCCCAGTAGTAATTAGATGGTGTGGAACAATGTTAACTTAATTTCATGGAATGTAAATGGGATAAATAATAAGGTGAAAAGTTATAAAATTTTGATGCATCTGAAGTCTCTTGGTTGTAATATTGCAATGATTCAAGAAACACATTGAATGAGGTAGAATCCCTTAGATTGAAACAAAGATGGGTGGGACAGGTTTTCTTCTCACCTGGTACAAGGAAATGCAAGGGGCATGTGCATTCTTATTGCTAAAAGAATTTCCTTTCAATTAAATGAATTGTTTACAGACAAAGAGGGGAGATATTTGATTTTATCAGGCACCTTGCAAAATGTAAAATTTGTACTGGTAAACATATATGCTCCCAATACTGGACAAGTAACCTTTTTAACATCTCTCTGTCCATTATTATCAAAGTTTTCAGATTTACTCATGGTCATTGGTGGAGATTTTAATCTAGTGCCGGAGCCAGAAGTAGACAGATCAAATCATCCTCTTCCTTCTGATAGATCCCTCTCTTCTGCCTTTAGTGAATTTTCAAGCACTTTGGGACTAGTTGATGTTTGGCGTATGCTAAATACGGTCTCTCGGGAATACACTTTTTATTCTAAAGTCCATAATTCTTATTCTAGAACAGATCAATTTATCATATCAAATCACATGCTTGAGAATGTCATTAACTGTCAAATTCAGAACATTATCATATCTGATTATGCCCCAGTGGTACTCTCTGTTGTCCTTGCAGACAGAGAAGCAACTAAACATCATGGAAGTTTAATAATTTTCTTCTTAGAGATGAGGAATTTGTGTCTCTTGTTAAGAACAGGATCTCTGAATTCATCACTCTAAAGCATTTAAAGTAACTTGCAGAGGATGGATTATCAGTTACTCAACTGCCAAAAAGAAACAAAGAATAGAAAAGAAACACAAACTGCAGATATTGCTTAAAGATGTGGAATGTAAACATATTGAGAACCCAAAAGATTTGAAATTGAAAAAAGAATTATTTTTAGTAAAGTCTGAACTTCAAACCATTATTCATAAAGAAACTGCGTTCGCATTATATAAGTCGCGAAGGAAAACCTTTGAATCATGTGATAAAGCTGACAGGATGTTAGCATTAAAATTGAAACAGTTAGTCAATAATCAGGTTATATCATCAATTAGAGGGAATGATGGATCAGTCTTCAGGGATACAGAGGGTATAAATGAGGCATTCAAACAATACTATGCCAAGTTATACACTGCAGAATGTGAATCAAAAAGCTCAGAAATGGAAGAGTTCTTCACTGATTTAAACCTTCCTACTATTCAGGGGTATGACGTATCAGTGTTAGAAGCACCTATTTTAGAAAGTGAGATACAACAGGCTTTAAAGGAACTATCTTCAGGAAAATCCCCTGGTGAAGATGGTTTTAGTATAGAATTTTACAAATGTTTTCAAGGTGAATTATCCCATCTTCTCTGTAAAATATATAATGACAGTGTAGAACACCAGGAAATGTCTGCATCCATGCGTTTTTCTAATATTTCACTTTTGCCCAAACCAGGGAAGGATCTTTTGGAAATTAATAATTGGCGCCCAATTAGTATCCTTAATAATGACTATAAAATTTCTTGGTTTTGAGGTTATCGAAAGCTGTTCCTTCTCCGACTCATTTAGATCAGACTGGTTTTGTGCAGGGGCGTTTATCTTCTAGTAAATATGAGAAGACTTTATCACATTATCTATAAAGCAAGCTCTCTCTGTATTCCAGCTGTGGCTGTGTCACTGGATGCAGAAAAAGCTTTTGACAGAATAGAGTGGTCTTACCTATTTTTTTACGCTGTCTAAATTTGGCTTTGGTCCAAATATTTTAAAATGGATGAAATCTTTGCATAAAGGCGCCATGTCTTCTGTAAAAACTAATGGTATTCTTTCTAAACCTTTTGGTCTTACTCGCTCTACACACCAGGGCTGTCCAGTCTCTCTTTTTATTTTAGCTTTGGAACCCCTGGCATCCGCTATACGTAGCAACCAAAAAATAGAGAGCATTAAAATAGGAGGTTATGACTTTAAATCCAGTTTATATGCAGGTGACATTTTATTAATATTAAGTAAACCTAAGCAGTCTATTTCATCAGTTTTAAGGCTTATCAATACATTCAGTAATTTCTCTGGTTATAAAATAAACTGAAGTAAATGCGAGGCAGTACCCCTTAATTGTAATACTTTTTCTTCAGACTTGGGTAATGTAAAATTTTTATGGAAACCAAAGGGAATTAAGTATTTAGGTATTATCATCATAGCCCCTATTTCTAAAATCATTGAACTGAATTCACCTATTTTATTGAGGAAAATAAAAGATAATATAAAAAAAATGGTCCTCTCTGCCAATTTCTCTGTGGGGGAGGGCTGAGGTGCTGAAGATGAATATTCTTCCAAGATTGTCATTCTTAGTGGCAGCCGTACCCATACAGTTTCCATTAAGCTGGTTTAAAGAATTAAAATCTTTGTTCTCGTCTTTTTTATGGTGTAATAAGAAACCTAAAATCAGCCTGAGGAAACTTTTCTTGACAAGACAAAGGGGGGGTTTGGCTGTGCCAGACATTTACCAATATTATCTATCTTACAATGCTAGATATCCTATTGCATGGTCTTATGATAACCCTTATTCAGTAGGAAGTTGGAATTGGCTGGAGAGGCAGATCATCACTGGTCTTGACAATAAGATTTCTTTGGCTTCTTTATGGTTAACTTTAAATAAAAAAAAATAAAAAAAATTTATGGTCAAGAACAACACAATGATTTGTGTGTTATTGGTTCAAATAGATTGTGTTTGCTCATGATTGCAAAAGGTCTGATCATATTTTTAGACTAATGTAGACATAAAGTTCACTGACTTTCTCTTGGTAAACAAAGAGTGGCACCCAAGCTGTATGACGGTGACACAGCAGCAACAGGCCATAACCACAAGTGAGAAATGCCAGTGAAAAAGCAGCAATACACAAGCCATACAATAGTTAACAGTGACATGCCACTGAGAATTTCCATGTCACTTGAAACATGTGTGGTATACACATCAGCCCCTTTCAACGTTGGTGCTGCTCGACCACCACGAGGACAGAGGGGGAGGTGAGAAGAAAGATGAACTCACCAGTTCAGGCGCTGAGGCTGGCCAGATGACCTGGTTCAGCTTACCCAGGAACCACGCCAGACGCACATTCCTAGAGATCCGATACTCCTCCTTCATCAGCAAGTAGATCTGGTCAGCCTCCTCCACCTGATAAAGAGAAAAATACACAGAGAATTCAGGAAGTATTCACACCCCTTCTCTTTTTGCATTTTACTATTTTATACTGATAACATTGCAGTTTTTGCCCATCAGTTTACACTCAGTGATCTATGAAGACAAAGTGATCAAGGTCCGAGAAAACATGTTTTTAGAAATGTTGCTAATTTATTAAAAATTCAAAAATTGAAGTTTCTCCTTTACAAACTTAACAACTCTCAGCTCTGTTCTTTGTCTAAGCCTCTTCAGCAGCAAGTACAGCCTCCAGTCTTCTTGAGTCTCTACAAGCTCTGAAATACAGTATAAATACAGTAAGAGGCTTGTGATTTAATATCTGCACATTTTAACTGAGCTCGATCTAAAACTCTGGTAGTTTAAAATCTACAGCTTTTCCGTCCTGCTGCCATATGAATGTTTGAGAGCTTTAATTCATATTGAAGTTCATTGCTGTATTCTGTATAGGAACAATTCACCAAGCAGCAAATTCTTCAGTCAAGTGACTACATATAAACCGTTTCACTGTTAGCTAAAAAAGCTGACACCAGTGTGCAGCATTTCAAGTTCAGTTTTTAAACATATTTCTGAGTAATCTATGCGCCGAGTTCATTAGAAGGTCTCACTGATATACAGACCGTCAAACATAACGTCTCAGCTGGAACACGTGTTCACTGTAGACAACACAACACTAGATTTCTACATTAACTCCGCTGGTTTGGTGCTGGATGAGACCTGTCCTGGTAGGACTCTTGGTGGACTACATCACCCAGAGGACTATCTTACTTGCGGTCATCTGAGCCCTTTGCTCACAGGCCAGACAAACAGGACATGTCCAAACTTCATGTAGCTACAGCCTTAACCTTTCTAATCACGTTAACTTACAGTGTAGCAGGCGCTGCTAGCTTCTGAGCTACTGTGCCGCTATCGCAAGTTTCTATCTCTCCAGATGTGTCAGCACAGCTGTGTTTGGTGACTGTTGTTAGCTCTGGTGCGCTTTAAACCGCACTTTGTCGAATTGTAACATTTAGGACGAATAACCATAGAGAAAATGTGCAATATTCCTCCACCGACACAGCCGCTGTGTTTCTTCCTGCAGGTTAAAGCTGCTGTTACCTCAGTGTCCTGCCTCTCGGCCATGCTCGGTGTAGCATACGGACTGCAGGGAGGTCAACGAGCTCCAGCTGACCAATATTCACTTTGGTTTGTGCGAAACAATCTGTCCCAATACTTGTTTATCACCTGTCTGGTCTATTGAGAAGGACCGTAGACCAGCGTCAGTTCAGACAGGGTAACAACACATACATTTCCCGTCAAACCTTTCAAAATAAAACGTGTTTGACGTACATAGAAAAATATAACATCACAGACAAACAAGAGGTGTGGATTATAAAAGTGATGGTTACTGAATGCCATTTAGCTGCCATTCACCTCCAGAGTCCTGATATGGTATATGCTGTTACATTGTAACACTGTCATGTTTCACTGACACACTTAAATAGAGCTTATTGATCATTAACATTATCAGTAACACCTGTATTTTTCATACAAAGATCAGTCAGACTGTCTAGTGGAGTAACCTGTGGATTTTAGCAACATAATCTTTTGAAGGAAACCAGTGCACCTAGAAGGCTCTTATATACAAATTATATACTGTAAACATTGCTAAGCCTATTGTTTTATAGGAATTAGGGCTGAATGATATACAAAAAATCATATTGCAATTCTTTTGGCAGATATTACGATATGAATAGTGATTTAATTTAGAAGGGTTATTTTTGCATTTCACTTTCCCTGAAAAAAAAAAAAAAGAAAAGACATTTGTTGGATGTGTAAAAAAAAAAATCATATCATTATCTAACCTTTTACATCTGGAGAATATAACTGTGGGCTCACTTAAAGGATTTCAATTTTCTATTAGTTAAAACATGTTATTCTTAAAAAAACTATTTTATTTTTTATTTTGAAATCACATTTGGTAAACTTCCGTGGATGTTGTTTTTGAGCGGCATGTGATCCGGAAGTGTCGCCGCTTCCCTTTTACGTCCGCAAGAAACAGCAGAAGATTTACTAGAGACAGTACAGAAATGATTATTTCACCCTTGCAGTTTCTGTCTCGAAGAACCAGAAACCATTGAACATCTCTTTTACTCTTGCAAAGTTACCGAACAATTTCGGCAGAACTTTCATAATTGGTTAAGCATTAAAATGGAGAATATCACACCATTTGATATACAACAAATTTTAATTTACAAAAATAATCTCACTAAAGAAATATCTGATATGGTTAATATAATCATAACTATGGGAAATATCATATCCATACATGTAAATGGAGGAATCAGAAACCCTCACTGACATGTTTTAAAAGTGAAATTAAGATTTTTTTTTTCCTCTTTGTTGTTTTTGGCGGATACTTACAAACCAGTACAAGACCTGTGTCAGAATATGTCAAGGTACCTGGTGCTTTGATTGACTTGTTAATAGAGATATGCTTTTTTTTAATCCTGACTGCTGGGAGGTGAGGAAGATTAGCCTGTAGCCTATTATTAATTTGTTTATTTTCTTATAACATGTCATAGTTTATTTTTATTTTTCTGATATTTATTTTTAAATATATGCATTTTATTTTATGTCGGTATGGCCTTGCTTTTTTGAACAGAGTTTGAACATGTTTTATATAATTCTTAAGAATGAAAAACGAAGATTCCTATGCTGAACTGTAAAATTGAATTGTTCAATAAAGTTTGGGGGGAAAAAAAAAAGAAATGATTATTTCCTGTATCTGTGTCACGTGGGTTTCTCCACTTCCCCGCCCCTTTAGGAGACTAGAAGCAGGTCTGAGTTTATTTTTTTATTTATTTTATTAATTATATTACATATTCAAAGTAAGGCAGAAAAGAAGTAGCCCAACAAAATTAATAAAGATAGACAACAAATATGCACAGCGCCAGGGGTTATAAACAACAGTTTGACACAATCAAATACATATATATATATATATATTTTTTTTTAAAGTATACTACAAATTATATCAATATTTTACATTTGGAGAGCAGATTGAGGGTTTTCACAGCTTTACTGTTACATGAGGTAGATAATGTTCTGATATAGGGACTCTGCTTCCTTCTTAAAAGTACAAAAAGAGGGTTTAGTTTTTCACACCTTACATTTATGGATATAAAACTTGGCAAAGTAATATGATGAGATTGCATAGAAAAAAATGTGTTTTCTAGATCTCTTGTATATTCGTGAACCCAAACAATACATCCTACAAACAAAGTAAAAAAGCATCATAGATAAAGTCCAAAATGAAGCGACAGATGCCTTGCCACAGATTACGGGTGTGTTCACAAGTCTAAAACAGATGGAAGACAGTCTCCGGTTGCATATCACAAAAACTGCAGTTTACATCAATGTCTTACTTTAATCTTACTAAAAATGATTTGCCAAGATAGCAACGACGGATGATCTTAAAAGAAATCTCTTTAACTTTGTTAACTGGTAGAAATCTGTTAGGAAGAGTCAATGTCTTGTCCCATTCTATATCCTGAACAAGACCATTCCAGATTGTGATCACATAAGGAACAAAGATACAACTAGCCTGGAACAAGCTGTGGATATTCCTATTGTTTGTTCTCTTACAGGAAGCAGGCATAAAACACAGTTTTCCGATAGGTGTGTCAACTGGATCAAGTGAAGGTGTCCCATCAGAAGGTGGAAAAGAATGACCCTTATAAAGCATGATAACACCTGATGGAATGGGAAGGGTCGTCCCCAGGTGTGAACGGTGAGGAACTGTGGAGTGAGAGTTCCTTTGTCCAGTGGAGCAAAGAAACATTTGGCATCTTGAATGATGAGACCCAACATTATACTGTCCACTCCAGGAGATTTGTTGTTCTTTAAACTACTGATTGTTTCCTCTACTTCTTTAAGAGAGATTGGACGATTACAGAGTTCTTGGTCAGCAGTACTGATTGGTTTAGTATTAATTACTGGATCCAGAAATGCGACAGTGCTATCTTCACAAGAATGGGAGCTATATAGAGTTTTATAGAAGTTGGCACAGAAGTTTCCAATCTGGTTTACATCATCACATACTATGTTCTCTATTCTTAGTTGGTGGAAAGTATTATTTTTTGCCTGGGATTTTTCTAACCTGAAGAAATATGCCGAGTTCTGTTCACCTTCTTCCAGCCATCGTCTCCTGGATCTCACAAAGGCCCCTTCAGCTTTAGATTGATAAAGTTTATCTAGTTTGTTTTGATACTCAAATAGTGTCTCTTTTTCTTTTGAGATTTTATCAAGACATATGGAGGACAAGGCAGTTATCATGGAAATTGCATTTTCTTGCTCAAATCATTTTTCCTTTGCAGGATTACTGCAATATTTCCTAAAGAACTTACCGACTTCAAATTTTAAAAGTTCCCATTTACTGTCATATACTCCTTCAGCCTGAGCCTCATTCCAGAAAACTTGTATTAGCTCTTTAACCCTGAGTTTAACTGCTTCATGATATAAAACAAACAGAAGTTTCCAGTAGGAGTTATGTGGACAATTACAAGAGGGGAGTAAAGAAATGTGAACTTGAATGGCCTTATGATCAGTTAAAGAGGTAGAAAGAATTTTAACATTTGTACTATCTTTAAGATTGTTCGAGATTAACCAACAATCTATTCTAGACTGTCGAGACCTTGATTTATTGCACCATGTAAAAACTCTGTCATAAGGATATTTGTCTCTCCAGTCATCAAATCTCTGCATAAGCATTTTTAAATTTACATTGGCATTAGTTTGAAAACCTGGTGGCCACATATCCATTGTGTTGTCCAAAGTAATATTGAAATCACCACCTATAGGTAAATAAGCATTATGGAATCTGGTCAGCCAATAGATAATTCTATTTTCCACATCATTAATTAAATTATTGTTATCAATCACTGTGTTTGTTATATCCATAAATGTTCGTTATAATGAAGTTGGTTTTGTGAATGTCAAAAACGTGACAGATATAGTGACCATTCTTATTGCACTCTGTATCCAGTAAGGCCCCTGTGAACTTATTTTTAGGTGTGCAAACCCCGGCAGACGCATGTGAGAAAAAGGGGCCTCATTTCCCCACTGAGCCCTCCAAAAATTCACATCATCATTAACGGTATGCATCTCCTGAAAAAAGCAAAAATATGTTTTACATTGTTTTGCAAATAAAAATAAAGCTTTGCGCTTCAAATGATCTTTTAAACCCCTGGCGTTGAGAGAAACAATAGATAACGACAAAGTTGTACTTAGAAACGTCAGCCACACAGCTTAGACTCTGAAAACTATATGGTGGAATGACGCGAGAACAGCTTCGTATTAAAGTACACAGTGAAAAACGGCTCATGTATAACTAGGGTTGCAAAGGGGCGGACAATTTCCGGTAAATTTCTGGAAAGTTTCCGGTAAATTTCTATGGGAAGTTAAGCTTGGGAATTTTGGGAATTAATGGGAATTTAGGGGAACTAACTGGGAATATATTATTTATATATGTACATATATTATATATGTTTATTCCACAGGCTCAAATGTCTGCCTTCAATAGTGTCTGTGCTTCAGGCTCAAAAGTTTGGTCCAGTCTTGTAGAAATCTTCTGTACATGTGATGGAGGCATGCACAGTGCCAGTAGGGGGCGTGGTCTCGTTAGCCATGCAGTAAGCAGTGTGCTCTGTGCATGTGATTGAGGAATGGCATGGATATTCAAGTGTATTTGAATGGCATCTGTTTGTTTTAGTCAAGATTATGCTAAAATATACTTTCCTCAACTATATTTAAGTTCCCTATGAAGAGCCAACCTTCAATTTTGAAAATTCCCAGTTTATTCCCATAAATTCCCATGGAAAGTTTCCATTTTAGAAAATTCCCGGAATTTTGCAACCCTATGTACAACCAACAAACTCTTGTAAAAAAATAAAAAAAAATAAAAAAATAAAATAAATGTCAAAAGTAACTTATGGTGCAGGTGTCCTAACTTCTTGCTGACAAGTTGTCATGCTCCTTCACTCAGACTGGAAGAGGAATCTCATTTTCCTCAATGAAGGCGCGACCACCTACTAAGTAGGCAGTTTTCCCAACCTTTCGTACTTTGTCCACAAGTGGCCATAACTTAATTCCGGTTTCTCTGTCGGCTTTGCAGAGATCTTCCCAGAAGCACAAACCGTTGTCTCGTAGGAGGAATTCTTTGCTGCAGCCCACACTGTTGCTCTGTACATGCGAGAGGAGCAGGATGATGCCTCTAGTACCATTCGGTTTCTTCAGGCCGACACGTATCGATAACATCCGGGAGACGTTCAGCATCGGACGGCAGCAGCACCTGGCAGATGCGGATCACTTCGTGGCGAACATCTTTGTCTTCCACTCGCCCGGCTACGCCGTGTAGTTTCAAGTTGCATCGCATCGAATACCTGTCCATCTCGGTGATGCTCGAATCCAGCATAGTTTTTTTTCTCCATCAGGAGAAAGTTCGAGTTGGGAAACTTTTCAGTTCACTTCACTTCAGTCATTTGTCTGCAGACAGTTTCCATTTATCCCCTCAGACTCGTGATTTGGACAGTGTTATTTTGGACCATTGATCAACTCTGACAGCGTAGTGACAAGATCAGCATTGGCCATTTCACTTTTACCTGACAGGGGGTTTCTCTGGAGTGAAGGGCAGAGAAGGAAAATCCTCTTCATTCATCACAGAAAATGTTGGGGTGTCGTCATGGGTGGCATAGTCGTGGCAGTTATCAATAAGTGCATTAGAAGCACAGGCGACAACCTCCATCTCAACCTTCCTCGCCGTGTCTTTTCTCTTTCCACAGGAGCTCGACATAACTTGCTAAAATTACCTTAAAAGTTAAGTAAAACAATTGAATAACGGAGACGAGTCAATATTACATCCGAAAAAGTATATTGTCGGTCGTACAAAAGCCGCACCCACGTGTAAATGTCCGATTTGAAAGCTGCACTCGAGATCAAGATCTTTCACAGCGCCATCTTTAAACCCCCACAGGTCTGAGTTTATTCATTCCAATGGGAGAAGTGAACGAGATCACAGTTTATGACAGATTCTTTCGCTCCATAGTGACCGAAATAGGTCATTGTTGGACCCATTGTTCACAAGCCACAAGTCTTCAGAACATTCTGACATCAAAATGACATTTAACATGAATAGCATACACTACTACAGAGAACAACTGAAAGCTTTTTGGTATTTCTATTGTTTTAGATATATGACTTATATTTTTGATTTATTGAGAGGGAGAGAGCAACTATAGGAAAAAATATAGGAAATAAACAAATAAGGTCTTGTTTTCCTTTCTTTTCCACCAGGCAGAAAATGGGTACTTGGGGTGAGATTGGAGAGTGGGGGGATTGGGAGCACTGCACGCTTCTCCCAATTCTCCCAAGTATTCCAGTACTTTAACTCAAGTAAAAGTTTAACTGAGCAACTTCCACTTGTATTGGATTAATATTTGACCAGGAGGATCTATACTCTGACTCCAGTAATGGAGCTGTGAACTGTGTCCACCTCTGGAGACGTGCAGTCGAACGGAGACTGTGGAACATGTGTGTGTGTGTGTGTGTGTGTGTGTGTGTGTGTGTGTGTGTGTGTGTGTGTGTGTGTTAATGGGAGACACTTAAGGAGCAAGAACAGGATTAAACATGAATCTTAAAATACCCTTCATATAGAATTGTGGGACATATGTTCATCACATCTGCAGGATCAGGAACTGCGATTCATAACACTACAACAGGTGGCGATAGTGATTCGTCTGGTTGTAATCCACAAAGAAGAAGAATACAGACGTCGCTTGATGACGTGTCATGACGTCATTCTGTACGCGACAGAAAGCTGTCTTCTCCACGCTGTTCATAGTCTGTATGGTCTAAACTCGTGTGTGTTGATTTGCTTGGTTTGAATCATGGAGAGCAAACGCTCAGAATCATTGGGGAAGAAACCTAAACCCGCGAAGATGAAAGCGGAAGACGACCCAGTGAAGAACTTCGAGAAATGGAAGAAAAAATACAAGAAGACGCAGGCGCGAGTGAAGCGAGAGAAAGCGCAGAAGAAGAAGCCGGAGTGGCAGGTCGAGAGGGAGGACATCCAGAGGCTGGTTAGCAGGTACCCTCACATCAACACAAAAGAGGCCGTCAAGTTCTCAGACTTCCCCATTTCAAAGAAGACCCTGCTGGGGCTGCAGGAGGCTCAGTATCGGCAGCCCACAGAGATCCAGAGACAGACCGTTGGCTTCGCTTTGCAGGGGAAAGATGTCCTCGGCGCGGCTAAGACTGGCTCCGGGAAGACGTTAGCCTTCCTCATCCCGGTGCTGGAGTGTCTTTACCGGCAGCAGTGGAGCTCCATGGATGGCCTCGGTGCACTCATCATATCCCCTACCAGAGAACTTGCCTACCAGACCTTCGAAGTCCTGCGCAAGGTGGGCAAGAACCACGAGTTCTCCGCGGGGCTCATCATAGGTGGGAAAGAGCTGAAGAGTGAGTCGGAGAGGATCCATCGCACCAACATCGTCATCTGCACCCCTGGCCGGCTGCTCCAGCACATGGACGAGACGGCCACCTTCCACGCCTCCGACCTCCACATGCTAGTCCTGGACGAGGCGGACCGCATCCTGGACATGGGCTTCGCCGATACACTCAACGCAATCTTGGAGAATCTCCCGAATTCCCGGCAGACGCTGCTGTTCTCCGCCACGCAGACCAAGTCCGTCAAAGACCTAGCTCGGCTCAGCCTCAAAGACCCAGCGTACGTGTGGGTTCACGAGAAGGCCAAGTTCAGCACGCCAGCCACCCTGGAGCAGAGCTATGTGGTGTGTGAACTTCACCAGAAGGTCAACATGCTCTACTCCTTCATCAGGAGCCACCTGAAGAAGAAGGTCATTGTCTTCTTTGCATGCTGTAAGGAGGTACAGTACCTTTTCCGGGCCTGCTGCCGCCTCAGACCTGGCATGCCCATCTTGGCTTTGCATGGAAAGCAGCAGCAGATGAAGAGGGTGGAGGTCTACAACGACTTCCTCAGAAAGCAGAATGCTGTGCTCTTTGCCACTGACATCGCCGCCAGAGGCCTGGACTTCCCCGCTGTCAACTGGGTGCTGCAGTTCGACTGTCCGGAGGATGCAGACACCTACATCCACAGGGTGGGCCGCACTGCCAGGTACAAGGAGGGGGGAGAAGCCCTGCTGCTGCTGCTTCCATCAGAGGAGAAGGGCATGGTTGGCCAGCTGCAGGAGAAGAAGGTTCCCATCAATAAGATCCAGGTGAGACCCTGTTCATACTCTACATCACACTGTTCTCACAGTGTATGATGTGATGTAACCCAGTGCAGTACCACTCTACTCTGTGGTCACTTTCTAGGCTGTAGTTTGTGGTGATGTTGTATTGGATTTCTCAAAAACCAGGACATTAAAGTGTTCTCAGCCATTATCTGATTGTTGTGATGCTGTATATTGTTAAAACGCTGGCGGGATAAAGTAGGTTACTCACCATGTCCAAGACAAACGTTGATAAAAAAGCAGAGTGGTTTTGTACCTGACAGCTTCAGGGTCGGTGTCATACAGAACTGGTGGATTATACTTGTAGAGTTTTCTTAGTGTGAGAATCCACAGGAAGATGTTTCGTAGTGAAGATATTCCGGTCCTTACCTTGTTGTTGCAGCTGTCATCTGTTCTCAGGATTGATGTCAATGTATTTAAAGGGCCAGTCAACTCAAATTTTCAAAGAAACAACAAAATATGAAAAGAAACAAAGCAACAACAAAACAAGGTCTCTCTTCTCCCGTGTCACTGATTGATGCTGAGAGGTTGGCTTGATTTGTCCAGGTGTTGAGATTTGGCTCTGAGATTTCTGCCTCATTATCAACAGTTTTTACAGGGACTATTTCTTCAGTAGAAAGTAGTTGCAAGTTTAGTCCAGAGGTCAATGAACCCATTAATCAATTTTAAATATAGATGTTGTTCCCAGTGCTCTCTCAGCTTTTGCCTGCAACAGATGGAAGAAAATGTTTGTTCAAAGTTGAGATTACACTGAAATGAGACTCACAGTCCTCTCAGTTCCCAGAGTGGAGTTTGGTCCAAAAGAGAAAATAAAGTTGTCTCAGAGGAATCTGTGGAGGAAATAATAAGAGCACAAGATTCAAACAACATGAAAATATTGTTCTGTAGTGACACTAGTGGTCATATAATCTTCAGGTGCCTTTACCATAAATAATACAAACAACAACATCAGAGCAGCAGACAAGATGTGTACTGACTAATTTCATTGTGTAATGAATTCCAGGTGAACCCAGACAAACTGCAGAGCGTCCAGCAGAAGCTGGAGGCCTTCCTGGCCCAGGAGAAGGAGCAGAAGGAGAGGGCCCAGAGGTGTTTTGTTTCCTACCTGCGCTCCGTTTATCTGATGAAGAACAAAGATGTGTTTGACGTCTTTAAACTCCAGCTTCAGGAGTACGCCGTTTCTCTTGGCCTCGCTGTGGCTCCAAGGGTGCGCTTCTTAAATAAAGTTCAGGCACAGAGAGGTGAGAGAGGTGGGCAGAGAGAGGTGGAGCAGCCTGAAGAAGAAGAGGAGCTGAGGAGCTTTAAGGCCCAGCTGAGAGGAAACATCCCTCATGTGGAAGATCAAAACTCTGAGTCTGAAGACTCGGATGATGATGATGAGGAAAGCGGTGATCAACAATATGTGGATCAGTCCAGGGCACTACTTCTAGGTTCAGATGACAACGATGATGATGATGATCTAAGAGATTTGGACCTGTTGATGGTCAAAAGAAAGGACGTCTTCAGTCTTACAGAGGACCAGGAGAGTCTGGAGGAACCTTTAAATGGCCCCAAGAAGAAAATGGAAAAAGAGACAAAGTTCAAAGAGGCCAAAAAGGTGCTTAAGAGAAACTTCCAAGTCAACACCAAAGTGACTTTTAATGAAGAGGGAGACGCTATGCAGCTGTGGCCACCAGTTCAACGGGCAGTGACTGGTGAAGAGGAGGAAGAGGAGGAAGGTTCAGGTATCAATGTGGAGAAGGCCAGGGAGAGACTGAAAAAGGAAGACCAGGAGTTTGACAAGGATGAGTACAGGCGCAAAGTGAAAGCCAAACACACAGAGAAGAGGTTGAAGGAAAAGGCAGCCAGGAGGGAGGCCAGCAAGCAGCACAGGCAGCAGTCTGACGACGAGGACGAGGTGGTGGCGTACCTGGCCAATCACAGCGATGATGAGTTTGACCCCAGCACCCTGCCGGACCCCGACAAACAGGCCCACGAGGAGGGGGTTGGGCGCGGGGGGCAGTATCAGATAAGGTCCACTAAACGGGAGCACAGCAGTGAAAGCAGTGATGAGGAAGATGAGGAGCTCACAGCAGCGAGGAGGAAGAAAGTGAGACAGCAGGATGATGAGCACTCAGCTCTGGACACAGGTCTCTCTCTGGCTGAAGATGAGGATTTAGTCTTACATCTGCTGGGAGGACGGAGGTAGAGACAACAGGGACAAGTCAGAACTTTGTTTAACTGATGAGTTCATAATGGTCTTTTCATTAAAGCCTCTTTGTCGGTCACATTAAATAGACAGGACTAAATCACAGAAATTGTTAAGATTCACACTCAGTAGACCTGCCTCATAACCCACCAACTGTCCTTCAAACAAACAACCAGTATGAAGAGAACTACTACTTCCACGGTGTGTAAACATGGATTCACAGTGATGGGGATAACAGCTGTCTGAGGCTGTCTGGTGCGGCAGATGTTGTGTTTGACAAAAGTCATTACTGCAGCTCTGAGTTTAAAGGAGTGTCTGTTTCTTCTTCTATTGAATTTCAGGCAGGTTGTACACTGTGACGGATGATGCTGCCCTCCACAGACGAGGGCTGGAACGACAAACCCCTGACCTGTTAATCTTTATTAACTTTGACCAAGCAGATGATTTCACTTTGATGTCATTGCTGAGTTAAATGTATGAATATGTGATCAGACTCTGTCACTCACTAACATAGACTGAGGAGCTGCCTATTTAATGTAACTGCTGTTGACATCAGTGAATTTGTAGCTCAGAGGTTTTGATGATAAATGTGTAAGATTTCTTCTGTATGACTCCTCATCCATTGTCAAGAGCTTCCGGTTTCTTATCTCATCATCTACATCATCATCATATAATCTAATGACATGTATTAAATACTTCATTTGGAAATGGAGTTGTCATTTCAGTGCTCAGTTCAATGGTTTGATTTTGTCAGCCACTGTCATGAGTGAAGGTCTCCGTCTGCTTCTAATCAACTGATTCATCTAACATGCTGAGCCAGGCTGCCTCACAGTGCTGCACTCACCTGTTCACGGTGAGTGACGGGTAGCTGTGTCAAGAATGAAAAAATAGGTGCTCACTGTCACCTGACCAATCACAGCTCAACGTGGGCCTGGTGGTCACATTGTTGTGTAGAGTTCAGATGCAGCATCCAACAAACACGTTGTCTGAAGCACACTGAGGCCTTTAATACAGAGGAGAATAAACTCTCTTCTGTGAATCCACCAGTTAGATCAGTCTCCAGAGGATCAGTTGGTTTGTGCACAACCTGTACTGTTTGTATAAAGTATACATGATTTTATTCTTGTGACTAAATCTGAGAAAAAAATATAACAGATAAAATCTCTGCAAACATAGTTAACAGTACTATTTGTGTCATCACCCCATTTGTTTTATGAGCAGCCTGTAGAGTTTAAAGTGAACATGTCTCACCATCCTTCACTCCTCACAGAGGTCAGAGGTCACTGCAGGGGCTCATGTCCGCAGTTTATAAAAAAACTGGAAGAAAACCAGTGGATAAGCAGATGTTCCGTCAACACAAAACAACACGTAACTAGCAACATAACTAAATGAGCATTTCAACATTTTTGCTATTAAGTTACTAAATTTACCAATTATTAATATGGCTCTTACATCACCATTATAAAATTAGAATATCTAGAAAAATGATCATGCTTCAGCTCAGTCTCCTGCTGCAGTGATGGTTGTTGAGATAAAGGTTGACATTTCCATGCTCAATAAATAAACTGATATGATTTATCTGTTCTAATCCTCAAGCTTATGAAACAACTGTTCATGAAGAAACATGCATCAGAAAACTAACTACACACTCTGTAAAGGACTCTGGTTCTTGGTCATTTGACTTGATGATTTTACATTTCTACAACCTTGGATGGAGCATCTTGTAAAAAACTCATTTTTACTGTTATTAGAAAATAATAACAATGTACAATTCCCCAAATCTCTACTTAAATTAATTTTGAAGTGCAGACAGACATTGTGACAAAAAATCTTAGATTTTGATTATCACCATGAGAACCACTGCCTCTCCCAATACCCCAGTACGACACATCTGTATCCAGCAGGTGGCTCAAAGGTCCATCAACAGAAGTGATGGTAACAGTGAGCAGCAGCAACTCATCCATTCATTAAAACTCACATCTGTTGATTATATTCTGTCCTGATTATTTCTTATAATCTCATGGACATTTACACGTTTTCAGACAGAACAGCTTGTGTTGTGTTAACGTGACGTCATGATGTGGTGTCGTGTAGTGAAAGGAGTCGGGCTGCTGGTGTGAGTGAAAGAAGCACAAGAAGAATATGTTGATAAGATAAATGAGAACGTGGACAACACGTGTCAAATCATACAGAAACCATCACATTAAATTAACTTCTCGTGTCAAACAAAAAGTTTGGATTGTTGAACATGTGAAGCCTTTTACATTTAAAATCTGACTCATGAAAATACAAGTCAACAGAAAACTGTGCTAAATGCTCTTCTAGGCGGCGCCATCTTGTGGTGAGAAACTACCGCTAGTTTTAACCGTACGAGTCAAAGTGAACTTTATTAATCCTTCAGCTCATTGTCAAACATACATTCAACACACAAACACGGGACTGAAATCATCCGCCAATCAGTGTTTCCGCAGCCGTCGCTAATCACGGAGGAAGAGGAAGCAGCTGTTCTCACGCTGCCTCTCAAACACCTCCGACAGGTGAGCGCAACACGTCGCTTGTTCTCCTCGTGGCTCTGACCGATACAGGTGACTCTGTCTCCAGTGTAGCCCTGACGGTAGTAGTCCACCGGAACCAACCGACTCTGTGTCGGCTCCTGGTCCACAGCACAAACACTGACCGCTGCTCAGTGAACCGGTCTGTTCATGTTGAGGAAACAACAACATAAACTTCACGTATGAAACTAAAGAGAGAAAAGTCTACTGTTGACGTAACCCCACCTGGAAATTGTGTTTCTTCAGTTTGTATGAATCCACCACAGCAGATAGAAAAAAACGAACTCTTTATTTTTGTTTGTGTGTAAAATCACATTGTTCTTCTCTTCAGAAATTATGGCCAAAAATAACTTGGTCACTGACGCCCAAAACCTGGAATCCTGTGGGGCAGTGGGGGATGGAGACTCCGCTCAAGTCAAAACAGGTCAGTACCCAGACAAATGTGGAGTGATCTCTGCAATACAGCACCCACCCACTGCTGCAGCTTTCTCAAAGACTGACTCTGCCCCTGCCCCACCTAAAGTCCTCCCCACTGGTCGGAGCCAGCAGCCTACATCAGTTCCAGGGCCTCAGACGTCCTCTCCCTCTGTCGTGGTAGCAAAGGTAGCCACCCCAGGAGGAGTCAATGCTAACAGACAACTACAGGTAACAAAACCTGCTCTGAGCCAGGTGGCCCCCATGAACCAGGCCACGACCCCAGGGAGGACGGTGGTGATAACTGTACCCAGGACAGCAGCTCCACAGCCAGTTGCCGTAGCCCCTCGCCTGCCACAGACCACTGCCTCTCAACTCCCAGCCAATATCCACATACCCCCAGGTGAGCTCCAGCAGGCCTCTGTCTAGCAGGTGAGTCAAGAGTGACTGACAAGCCCTGACTGGTGATGGCTGTATTCATCTAACTCATCGCTACAGACTCAGCCACTGTCACATCTTGAATTAGTTATCTTTATATTAAATCCAGTGTATGTATTACTGTTTATGTGGAGCTCTGAGTCACTGACAACAGGTCTGAGCTATGGTTGGTCCACAATGAACATACATGAACTTTACCCAGAATCCTCTCTGACAAATCATCAGTTCATTAGAGCAGTAAGTGATTTAGGTCCTAACTGTTGCAGGTATGATGTTGATCCGCAGTGACAGTGGACAGCTGATGCTCGTATCCCAGCAAGCTTTGGCACAAGCTCAGCAGGGACCAAGAGTTGCCAGTGGTCAAGCACCCAGAATTCTGACCCATAAGGTGTGTGTGTGTGTGTGTGTGTGTGTGTGTGTGTGTGTGTGTGTGTGTGTGTGTGTGTGTGTGTGTGTGTGTGTGTGTGTGTGTGCTTAAGTTTGACACTTTTTTATATGGAACAATTTATTTATTGAATTTTTCAAGATACAGAGCAGTCTACAAGGGAAAACATAGGAGTAAAACATCAAAGATATTGAAAGAGAGAAATAACAAACAAATAATTGAAAATAATAAAATAAAAATAAATATACGAGACAAAAATGTACATGTTAAAGTAATCCCTTCAGCCAGTCACTCCAACCAGACAGGAGCTATTACAAAGGGACAGAAATACAGTTACCAGTGGAGTGAAAAAAAATTAAATAAAGATAAAAGATTTTAAAAAAAAAAGGGGGGGGCATGTAGTGAGGTTAACATAAATTCCATACATTGGTACAAAAATTCAACATATACATACATATACACTGACCATGTGCAAACTTGCACTTTTTCATGTACATGTCGTGTGTATTGTGTATATTGTATTTATTGGTGTATATTTGGTATATTTTTGTTGTATATTTCCATAGATGTTTATTCTATAGTTGTTTATTATTCTGCTGTGGTAAATGAATTTCCCAGTTGTGGGATAAATAAAGTTAATCTAATCTAATACTGATGCCGATGTGCCTGTGTCAAGTATATCTTGATGTCAGCCCACAGCAGATTGTGAAATATTACCCATGTAGCTACTAGCTACTAAAATCAGCCCAGCATTTATCATAGAGATGTGGTTCTCTTCTCTTTTGAGGTTAAACATTATTTTTTTCTGATGCCTTGTATAGGAAATTTCTTTAAACCACATAAAGACAGGGGGAGGGTCTTTACTATTCCATGACAAAGCGATGCATTTGTTGCCAGCAATCATGGCCAGTTTTTTAAACCACACCTTGTTCCTTTTGGTGAGAGGGATATCAGATATGTCGCCTGGTAAGGCTAGTATAGGTAAACCAGGGATCTCAAACCCAGTAATCTCTTTAAGAATCTCCAATATCAAGCACTAGTAATGTTTACATTTATTACATTTCCAGAACATGTGAATAAGGTTACCTGTCTCTATTTTACATCTTGGGCAGAGCTCTGAGATTGATTGATTGATTGATTGATTGATTGATTGATTGATTTATCCTATGGAGTCTTTCTGGTGTGAAGTAAGTTCTGTAGATAATATTAAACTGCTGTTTAATATTGTTAAATGAGAAGGTAAGTGCCTTCTCGCATAGTGATTCCCAGTCCCCATCATCAAAAATACAGTCCAGATCTTGCTCCGGATTTGGGTGCAGTGTTTAGGGGTTTGGTTTCTGTGAGAGCCAATATTCTATGTTGAGGACTAAATCCCTCAGGGGTGTTTGATATCTTTTTAGGATTTCATCGATCAGGAGAGACTTTCATGTAGTGGGTTTTCCTCCCCTTGTTTCGACAGGAACTACACTTCAGGCAGAAACTCTGTGAATGATGTGGCGCTGCTGTTCTGTAGACATGAAATGCCTCACTTAAAACTAACTGCAAAGGTCCTCCAGGATAAAACTGTCGAGCAATCATTAATGACCAAGAAGGTTTTAATGAAACCTTAAGGAGAAGACTTGAGGGTGTTCTGTGCAACAGTTTTTATTTTAAGGAAACCTTAACTCAAACTTTAAGGAAAATCTTAACTTCAGGTGTTTTGTGCAACTGGCCCCAGGTGTCTACAGCAGCTGGAAGTAAAAGCAATGAGAAGGTGACAGTGATCACGATGGCGGCCCCTACCAGTCTGCAGCCAGCGCCTGTCCAGACAGCTGTTGTGAAGGTACAACTGTTACTGCTAATCAATCTCTTCACCTGTCATTAATAAAGATAATGATGACTGAATAATGATGGAGAACCTGCTGTAAAATAAAGAAAAAGGTAATTTATGTTATTTAGGGACTGCCAAAATACATGGAGCAACACAATAGTTTTTACAATTTTCAAGTCTGTCTGATCCACACAGTACTGGGAAGCTCCATAACTAGATGTCATTAATGATGACGACAAATAGATGCTAGAACTACAGAGGAGAAACAATGACTTCAGTTAAGAGTATTGGTGAGTTTTGTGTTCATTGACAAAGCCACGTTACAATGACGGAAATACCTGCTCTGCCACAGGTATGGTTCATGGTGCTGTGTAAATGACCAGGGCTTCAGTTTCTTGTATCAGCTGCTGATCTGTCTTTGAACATCGACCTTAACCTTCAGGATCATGGCTCATGATGAAAGAAATGCTGAATGAGAGATTACTTTCAGTTACTAGCTTCATTATCACATGGTCCTCTTGCTGGACACAAATTGAGCAAGTCGTGTATATCATTCAACAGTGTACCCTAACCAGTCCACCTCTCATCTCAGCCTTGGTGAGTTTTATCTGCTTCTGTTTGTAGTTTTGACAGCTTATGTTCTGTTGTTCAGGTTATTAGTGTAGCTCCCAAACCGGCTGTAGTCCAGACCCTGAGTGCTGTTTCTGAGCGGGGGAGCCAGCTTCGCATGCAGGCGGCTGTCACAGAAACGATAAAGGAACCTCCAACCACGTTCAGTCAGGTGAGCCTAACCAGTCCAGCTCTGATCCTCTGTTTGGATTCCTCTTCACGTCAGTGTGAAACTGTTCACCTGGCCAACTGACCAATAAACCTATCATCCCCCTCTGCAGGTATCATCACACCAATCAGCATCACATTAAAAAACGGCTACTGGTTTTAATTTTAATTTTGGGTTTTCATTTAAAAACACCGGAAGTAATGTCATGTTGTAAATGAAGAGGAAATATTTATTAAGATGTGTACAATTAGTTGTGGTGTATGTCTTGCTGTTCAAACCAGTGACGTCCCACAGATTGTGGACTTCTTGGGTTGAGGTACTTAGATGTGCAAGTTGTTTCTGAGGACCTACTTTGATCCTACATGTTTCCCTTGCTACAGTAAGTAAACTGAATGTTAACTGACATCTCACCAGCAGGAGACTCTGGAAAGTGTGAAGAAGTGCAAAAACTTCCTGGTGACTCTGATCAAGCTGGCCTCCAGTGACTCCAGGTCTGCCAACATGGCTAACAACGTCAGGGGGCTGGTCAGGAGTCTGTTGGTATGTTTCCCCTGTTCATCATCACAGGAGCTAGTTTCACATAGTAGAGAAGTCAACCAATGAAATCATTTACTATCTAAAATACATGGAAGAATGTCAGTGGAAAGCAAATATGCCAAGACGACTTTGTTGTGTTTTTTTTATGCAATGACAATAAAGAATGAATCTATCCATCTAAATCCTTTTAGTTTTCTCATTGTTTTGACCTGGATTAGAAATTCTTTACTCTGCTTGTCTCTTGAATTAGAGGAGACCCAGGACTACATGTATCAGATCTACAGGACTTACTCTAGAAGAGACTGGATAACTAAAACGTTCGACTGCCCATTTGTAGCTACATGATGTTTATTTTCATTTATGACTTTATCATCTCATATTATTTTGTTTTGAACAACCATTCCAGGTAACATAAAAACATGTTGAGTTTTACTTCCTAAGATATTTGTACTGTTTTACCTGCAGGAAGGGAAGCTAGAGGCAGAGGAGTTTACAGAGCAGCTGTATCATGAGCTGAAGTCCACTCCACAGCCGTGCTTGGTGCCTTTCCTCAAGGTGACCAGAAATCTAACATGGCGGTTTTCTGCAGGAAGTCTCTGAAATATCTCAGACTGATTCAAAAATGAACCAAACTCCAGACTGAAGACTTTTACTGTGTGGTCATTGTATGCTACAGTATGTGTTGAATGCTTTCATCACATCTTTGACCAGAGCTCTATTTTAACTCCAAGTAGTTCATATAAAAATGTCCCTATGAAATTGTAATTTAGTTGATAATTTTTTCTCCTCTCGTCTCTCCCTTATTGGTTCTAGAAAAGTATTCCTGCAGTCCGTCGTCTTACTGCAGACCCTCAGTTATTTATTCAACAGGCTTCAACCTCCGCCCGCAACCCCAGTACTTCCAGCATGAAGCCGTCCATCACTGATACAGGACAAACCCTCCAGAGCAGCCAGCAGGTAAAGAAGGGTTGTCTAATGAGGTGAGCAGTCAGAGTGATGTTTAGGGACAGAAACTGTGTTTACATGCACTTTACAGTGGCTATAATCAATATCTTTCGTTAACACTGAATCAAATGACACTGTGAAAAACTGAAAGGGCTCTCTGGTAGTAGTAAGTAGCTGTATCTGCATCTCCCCTCAGCTTTCTTTCAGTTCAGTGATTATCTGTTCGACTGCAGCTTCTCTCTTTGGTTCACTCTCTCCATTCTCATCACGTCACGGCAGCAGCCTCTAAAAACCCATTGCACACTAACTGCTCAATAAACAACAGGCAGACATATTTCCCTCAGGAGTTGGTAGAGACCAAAAACGGAGCTAAAACATAGTGAATTTTGGACTTTGAGTCATCAAAACACAGACGCCGCTTTAAATTAATGGTAATGTTGCACAGTAATAAAAAGTCAACTGTTGTTCTTATTTAATTGCTTCGAATTTTGAGATGTCCAGTCTCCTGAAATGTGTTCATCAATGTTGTCAGTAGAATTGAAGAGCTGGGTGTCAACTGTATAACACTTGAATATAATGCTTAATGATTTCTCTTAAAATGCAGGTTATTCAACAACCTCGAGGAGTGATTCTGAGACCTGGGTTGACTGCATTAACCCCGTCCAGAAATTACTTATCTAAGAGCAACAGACCCAACCCCAAGCACACAGTGATCCAGTCAGGAAAACACTTCACAGGTAACAGGCGTGGAAAATGATCACTTGAAGAGTTGAGCTGCACATGCAAGGAGAGTGTTATACTTATCTCCTAGTCTAAGAGTTCAGTCTTAGAGAGGGTTAGTTGAATGTGACGTTTCTTCATCCATGTGGATATGTCAGAAAAACGAGCTGTGATCGGCGCAGAGCCCATGGGGTCGTCTGGAGGGAATGACAGGTATTCTTGAGTGTCGTCTGCATAGCAGTGATATAAGAAGCTATGTGCGTGGATAATAGGACCCAAGGAGGTGGATTATATTGCAAAGAGAAGGTGCTGCTCTTAGAGCTTCTGTCACAGACAACAGAGATGTTTCAGTGGAGTGATTACTCTTAAAGTCCGACTGATCTAGATCAAGGAGGATGAATACACTTAGTTAAAGAATGGAAGTAGTGATGCACCCCAAATGACAGGCACACAGAGAGGGCTTGGACAGTGACTGACAGGGATCTGTCTCTGTGGTCCCAATGGCCAGTCTGACTATTATGGAGAGGAATGTGGAGGTTTGTTTGTTTGTTTCTGCTCTATGGATTACATTAGCTTTGCTATGTTTCACAGAGTCAATAGGTCAACATTGTGTTGTAGCATTTGCTGATGTTTGTCATAGCTAATACCGATTGTTTAGTTAGCATGTAGGTACTGGTGTGACATCTGTGTGTCCGGTACCATCAAATTATTGTTCATGGACGTTTGGTTGAATTTATAGTTTGCCAAGATGTGTTGTTGGTATGATGTTAGCTGTAGTAGCAGGAGAGTTGTGAGTATCTCTGTCTGTAGCAAGTGTGCTGGCTCTGGGAAACTGTCTCCTCCTCTCTCCATGTTAGCTTAGCAGCAGCAAAGTAGCTACAGTCTTTTCTCTCTTTCTTTTCTCTGTATCATGTTATTTGTCTGTATGTCAAGGGTTTTATAGCCATTTAGAACTGAAAAGACACGTTTGCTAGCAAAGTGGATTTATTAGGTTGGATGCATAATTATAAATGCTATGCTAGGTTATTTTAACCTTCCTTGTTAGGTTAGCTTCAAAACTGCAGTCCTCTCCTCTGTCACTGCAGTTGTCTAAATAACTAACTCTAACTAGTTTACAGTTTGTGTTCAAGGTGCGGTGTTTGTGTTTGTCATTTGTTTTGATGATGTTTTATATTATAAGATTTGTTTTGCTTCAGCTATGAGAGAAAGTATCCAGCGCCACGCTGTATTAGATGCTCTGGATTCCATCACTGTGTCGTTGCCTGGGCAACAGCCATGAATTTGGGGGGCGGAGCTTCTGAAGGAGCCCTGAAGTGGTGTATTTGTTTTGCTGTTGAGTCCAAATATTAACAGTTGTGTACTCCACCTTTAATCTAATGATGTTATACAGTATATAAAAATATTATCAGTCAGAGGATCAAACCATTACTTTTATACTGAATGACATTTTAGTACTTTTCAGTAGTAAGTACTACTTCAGTAGTATTTTCAGACAGGACTTTTTTATTTGTAATGGAGTATTTTCATATTGCTGCATTGGTATGTTTACTTGCTTAAAGTATCTGAGCACGTTTTCCATCACTAGGTATAGATACAAAGGCCCTGTGAGCAGACGTCATTATCCAGATACAGGTGTTTTTACCAGGTTTAGTCTCTGGAGGTGTTCTCTCTATATAACTCGTTTCTCTTTTTATAGGAACTTTTTTGATGAGGCCGCCTTTCACTCAGGATCCACCTCATTCTACAAAATCTGCATTCAAGGACTGTTCAGGATCTTACAAGTAACACATAACGTTCACTTCTTTACACTCAAATTTAAGTGTGAGGACTTTTAAGTTAAACAGTTGTGTGTGTGTGTGTGTGTGTGTGTGTGCGTGCGTGCGTGCGTGCGTGCGTGCGTGCGTGTGTGCGCGTGCGCGCGTGCGCGTGCGCGTGTGCGTGTGTGTGTGTGTGTGTGCGTGTGCATGTGTGTGCGCACATGTGTGTTTCCTTCCCAGAGAAGATGATGACATTAATGACGTAGCCTTCATGGCTGGAGTGAACCTGAGGGAGGAGAATGCACAGATCTTGACCACCATGGTTGGCTCTGTGGTGCAGTCGTGCCAGGATCAGCCCTTCCTCTCACCTAACACAGTACTCAGCAGAATCCTTCACACAGGTACAGGAGCCAAACTGAGGCAGAGCTCAACACGTCTTTTAACATTCTGACTATAAAGCTTTAATTAACCTTTCATACTAGACAGGAGTTTAACAGCCACAATTTCAGCTGTTTTTCATATTTTTTAAAATCTTATTTAATAAAGTATTGAGTCTTTACCATTTTTAACTTGAATTTATGGGAATGCCCAGACAAGTTTAGCTATAATGTGTTTTTGTATTTGACTCTCGTTATGGTATTAACATAGGTGTAGTGCTGCCAGAGCGCACCGGAACGATGCTCCGCCATTTTTATTCTTCAAGGGATTAAATAAAATATTCACATTCATTCATTCGATTCACATAATCCAGGTGAAATGTATATACATTTTTAAGCACTTGAAGATGTGATCATCACTAAAGCCTGTCATAGCTGTGTTCGGGTTCTTGAACACATAGCACTAGACCTCTCGGTGTTACTGCCAGATGTTTTGTGTCCTGTGTTAGGGCAGGCACTGGGAGTAACTGATGTTGGTCCGGAGGTGGTTGCTCTAGTTTCTCATGCTACTCAGGAGTGTCTCCGTGGACTGCTGGAAAGACTCGCTGTGATGGCAGAGCACCGCAAGACAGTCCTGAAGGTACAGCAGTCAGACCCTGAGCCAAGGCCACAGCAGTGGATCACCTTTTGTCTTTTGAATGGATTAGATGTATATATATATATATGTATATATATGTATATATATATATGTATATATATATATATATGTATATATATATGTATATATATATATATATATATATATATATATATATGTATATATATGTATGTATATATATATGTATGTATATATATGTATATATATGTATATATATGTATATATATGTATATGTATATATATGTATATATATATATATATGTATATATATATATGTATATATATATGTATATATACGTATATGTGTATATATATATATATATATATATATATATATGTATGTATGTGTGTGTGTGTGTGTGTGTGTGCGTGCGCGTGCGTATACTGCTCAAAAAAATTAAAGGAACACCTCCTCCCAGACCTGGATCAGGACATCAGTGAGCTCCTGGACAGTCTGTGGTGGTACTTGGCAGCTTCGGATGTACCGATACATAACGTCAGGGGAATATGAAGGCCAGTCAATGCCATCAATGTCATCATCATCCAGGAACTGCCTACACACTCTGGCCATATGAGGCTGGGCATTGTCCTGCACCAGGAGGAACCCAGGACCCACTTCACCAGCGTAAGGTCTGACAATCACTCTGAGGATTTCATCCTGGTACCTAACAGCAGTCAGGGTACCGCTGGCTATGACATGGAGGTCTCCACCTCCAAGGGTATGCCTCCCCAGACCATCACTGACCCACTGCCAAACCGATCATGCTGGATGATGTTACAGGCAGCATAACGTTCACCACGGCGTCTCAAGACTCTTTCACACATGTCATATGTGCTCAGTGTGAACCTGCTCTCATCTGTGAAGAGAATGGGGCGCCAATGTCAGACCAGCCAATTCTGGTGTTCTTTGGCGAATGCCAATCGAGCTGCATGATTCTGGGTTGTGAGCACAGGTCCCGCTACAGGACATGGGGCCCTCATGCCACCAAATCTCAGACTCAGAATGTCCTTCACGCTGGCCAGACTCTGTTTGGTTGATGAGACTTGTGTAGGATAGTTTGTCTCTCTGACCTGCTTCAAAAAGATTCGAAACTCCCGCCTCAGTGTCACCTCTGGCAATGTGGTTGGCTGTGCAGGTGCTGTCCCGGTGTCCTGTAATGTTTTTATTTTCAGTTTTTCCTCTAACCCCTAGGGATGGGTATTGTTAAGAATTTAATGGTACTACTACTTTTATTGATACCACTTATCTATCTGGAATCAAACGGTACTTTTTTGTCCTTTTTTAAGAAAAAACAGTCAGATGGCTATTGGTTATGGCTATGTGGCTCCAGGCTGCAGCATACAGAACACACATGACACAAGGACGGATGAACTACAAGCTAGTTGGTCGAAAACTGTAAACTGTACACTATTCCGTCTGTGTGTAACAGACTTTCACTGGATGTTTCCAGAGATCGCTCATGTTTCCGCTCTCACATGCAAAAGTCTGAACCACACTAAAAAACGTTTAGCTCTCTCTGCCATTGACACTAAGAGCAGGGTTTGCGTCTCTGTGCTGCACTTTGCTCTGGCGTATGACACAAAGCTGCCCCCGCCCCTCACTCAGAGAGAGAGAGAGAGAGAGAGAGAGAGAGAGAGAGAGAGAGAGAGAGAGAGAGAGAGAGAGAGAGAGAGAGAGAGAGAGAGAGAGAGAGAGAGAGAGAGAGATCTCTCCTCTGGGTTGGGAACAGTGAAAATGCATCATTCATAGACGAATGTCTTAATCAGAAACAGAGTTGGTGAGATAAAATGTGCAAGAGAACTTTTATGTCACAATATAAACAGGAAATCTATTTTCTTAATTTCTCAAGTACTGAAAGCATAACCGATACTGCTGGAGCTTATCGATACTGTGGTCTTTAAAATTTTGCCCCATGGCCTGTTTGATACTGGGTTTCGGTACCCATCCCTACTAACCCCCCAATTTCCTCCTCTATACACCGTCAGGCTTAATTCTGTTCCTGCTGGAATCTCTGATACTTGTCTTTAGTGGTGTCTAACTAACTTGCCCCTGTTTGTACAGTATCTGATGCACTTTAACTTGGCGGTTTGAGGCAACTCACAAAAGACAGCAGACGCTGAAGAAACTGTTAAATTGGTTCTGAATCTGTCTCCTCTTCTGTCGTCTAAAGTTTCCTCTGCCAACCTGATGAGGGCATGTCGAGCTTGGCTTGCAAACCCTCCTACTGGCTCATTACACTTAAGGTGCTCGCACAGAGAGATGAGCTCGGACTTCTCCACATCAGCAGCGTTCTGCTTACTTCGTCCTGCAACTGCTCCATGGTTCCTCAATGCTGATTCAGGGTTGTCTCCTTGCACACCAGTAGTCTGCTGGAGGTCATGCTGTAGGGCTCTGGCAGTGCTCCTCCTGGTCCTCCTCACACAAAGGAGCAGGTACCGGTCTTGCTGCTGAGTTGATGCCCTTCTACGGCCCTGTCCAGCTCTCCTCGTGTAACAGCCGGTCTCCTGGTATCTTCTCCATGCTATTGAGACTGTGCTGGGAGACACAGCAAACCTTCTTGCGACTGTATGTATGGATGTGCCATCCTGGAGGAGCTGGACTAGGTACCGCCTCATGCTACCAGTAGTGACAAGGACACTAGCAAAACACAAAACTAGAGAAGAATCAGTCAGGAAGAATCACGAGAGAGCAACTGTCGGTGGCCACCACATGTAAAACCATTTTATTTTAGGCGGTTGTCTTGCTTTTGTCTCTCCATTGCACCTGTTGTCACTTTCATTTGCACAAAAGCAGGTGAAACTGATTCACAATCTTCCTAAATGGACAGATTGAGATCCCTGAAGTTAACTGACTTGGTGTTATACTGTGATGATTAAGTGTTCCCTTAATTTTTTTGAGCAGTGTATATAGGTCTTACACCAAAATACAACAACTGTCTGAGAACTGCTGAGTGCTGCCTCTCAGCTGTTTTAAAACGGGGCCCCTCAACCTAGTTAATGTGTTTGTGTGTTAACAGGAGGACCTGTGGTATGCCAAAGTGAGTGATGTACGGTCTCAGCTTCGCTTTATGGAGGAAGTGGAGAGTTTGAACAAGAAGAGGAAAGATGAAGAGGAGAGAGAGAGACTGCAGCGTTTTGCAAGAGTGAGTTTGGACAGAAAGAAGCAGCAGTTTGACTGAGAAATGTTCTTCTCTAACTCAGATACAGAGTGTAAAACAAGATCAATATGTTTTTATATATACATATATGAAATTAAGAACAGTTTTAATGTTGTAGCTGATCTGTGTGCGTGTGTTTGTGTGTGTGTATGATTGTGATCAGAGTCGCTCACACACTGAGGATCCAGAGCTTCAACAACTCAAGCAAAGGGCCAAAGAGGTGTGTATCTTTAATTCTCTGTGTGTTCTTCTCCAGCCTTGTTGTTAGATTAACTGTTAATTAACACATCCTCACTGACTCATGAGCTCAGGCTTCACTACAATATTCAAGTCTGGAAAACGAGCCTGTACCATGAAGCCAGATTAGTGTGTTACTGTCAATATATGCAGTCATGGCCAAAAATATTGGCACCCCCGCACTTCTTTCAGATAATGCACCATTTCAAAATGCTTTGGTATTCACATGTTTATTTTTTTTTGCATTGGAAAAACAAAAAAAAGTAAAGGAAAAAAAGTCAAATCTGACATCATTCCACACACAACCCAGAAATTGTTTAATACAAAGTGCTGGAGAGTTCTGAAGTGGCCAGCAATGATTCCAGATCTAAATCCCATAGAACACCTGTGGAGAGATCTCAAAACGGTAGTTGGGAGAAGGCACCTTTCAAATCTGAGAAACCTGGAGCAGTTGGCAAAAGATGAGTGGTCCAAAATTCCAGTAGAGAGGTGTTATAGACTCATTCATGGTTACAGGAAGCGATTGATTTCAGTTCCTTTTTCCAAAGGGTGTCAATAATTTTGTCCAGTCCATTTTTGGAATTCTGTATGGAATGATATCACATTTGACTTTTTTTCTATGCTTTTTTGTCTTGTTTCAATGCAAACAAAAGAAATAAACATGTGAATACCAAAGCATTTTTAATTGCAACAATTTTCTGGGACAAATGGTGCATTATCTGAAAGAAGTGCAGGGGTGCCAATATTTTTGCCCATGACTGAAGATATAGTGGAATGATGGCATCGTGAATAGAGAATGTTTGTAATCTTTGTTATGGTACTGAGTTTGGACTCGCGTGCATGTTAGTCCATCCTGTTAAACAGATGGCCCTCCCTATGTCTATTATGACGCAGGCCCCGCCCACAGGTGAGATGGTGAGAATTTTCTAAAAAGGGCTCATACAAAGAAAGAGATGAGACCAGAGCACAGGTGGACTGGACATGAGGACTACTAGCTCAAATCCTGGTCAACCGCTGGACCATCAAGACTGTGTTTACCTGCTCAGTTAGTGTCATTTGAGCGGCCGGCCGCAGTGGATCAGTCCAAGACTGAATTTGTTTCCCAGTCTGACTGTGGTGTCAATACTGGTCTGTGTTTACAGAGAGGAGACCCCTATCAGCTGCAAAAGGGTCCAGCTTGACTCAGAAATGTTATTTCTTCTCCTACGTGTGTCACTAACTTGATGGTTCAAAATATTACTTGTCCGTTTTCATTAGTGACAGATACAATTGCATGATAACATCAGCTAACTTGCTGTTACCCATGTTATGAATGTGTTCGGCAAATGTTGCTATCATTAGCTGGCTAACTGTCAGCATTGCTAGGGTTGGATTGTTTTTGTTGGCTCTCGTGTTCAAAGGAAAACTTTATTCAGTTTAGCTTCTTGTTGTGTGTTTAGTGGACGATTTCTCTGAGTATCATAACACCTGACTGAGAAAGTGAAGGGAGGGGGAGATGTGGCGACTAAGCATTAGTTTTGATCGTTTACAGAACCTTTAACTCAGGTTTTCAGGTATCACACAGCGGGTTCACTTTTAACCAGGGCAGATCATAATGGTAAGCCGCACTGCACAGCTAACATGATTCACAGACAATCGGATGAAAACTTATCGGCAGCAACTACTGACCATTCAGATCACTGGAAAAACTGAGTGTTCATTCCTACAGAATCCTGACGGGGACAAAAGAGTTCATAATGAAATTACCAGTAATACAGATCAATATATATATTTATTGATTAGTCCAGTCCCTTAGCTGTTCCACACTTTCCTCTGGTTTTAACAAACCAACAGATAGATTAACACACTAAATACATAATGAGTGTGGTAGCTGTATTTTAACAGGTGAGTTTGATTCCCGACAGGATTCCTGACAGTGTTGATGTTTTTACACTCTCCTTTATTACTGCAGCTCAGAATAATGTGAAGAGACTCTGATGATAAGTGGAAATGAAAAGTAAACATCTGATGTCTTTTATTAGAAAAATTATCCACGAATGAGATAACCAGTTATTCAGGATAAATGATAGGTTCAGTGAAGCAGGTAACCAAGGATCAATATCTGAGAGGTAAAAACATATGCAGTGTTAATTACAAAGATAATAATAGAAAGATTTTTATCATAAGAATTTAAAAAAAAAAAGTGTTACCAAGACCAACCAGTGCCCTCTGTTGGACAAACCTTGACAGGTTAAGACGCAAAACCAAAGCAGAAAAAAAAACTCCATCTCTAAATGCCTTCAGGTAGCAGAGAGTGATGTTCTTATTTAGCCGGCCACCATTGATCTGAATGGGATGGACAAAATAATAGAAACATGACTGAGTATAGAACAGCATCATTGACTGCAGCCTCCAACATGTTGATCACAGCTGAGTCAGCAACTTCATGAAGAGAGGAGTTAGTGTTGGTCCAAATCTACGTTTGGACATTTTGGTACTTTGTGTGAATGAGTGAACTCACACAGTGGAATAGAGAAATCCAACCCGATGCCCCCACATCAATAATCTCGATTCTCTATGGTAGAGAAAGGCTCATGACCTTTTTCTAATGTAAACTCCTGAGAAGCGTTGTTTGGGAACTCTTGAAACCCCTGCTATTTTTCATGCTAATTGTTCATTTAGTAATGCGCTGGTTTGTGTAATGTTTTTTGCCAGCAGGGCAGATGAAAGGAAGCAGTTGCAGTGTGGCTATTTACGGAGGCGGTAACACCATGCAGGCCTTGTACTCCTGCTCAGGCTGGTGTGTGCCTCTCAGCCATCATGCTCCCAGAAGTTTCTGAAGCGTCTGAATAAAATAAAAAAGAACCAACTTTAACAGATAAACTTCACTTGTGATTCCGTGTTTCTCCTCCTGCTGGGGAAGTTCAGACACTGAACACATTATATTGTAGTCACACAAACAGAATACATCCTCTGATCTCAGGTGTAAAGGATAACTTTGGTTTATCACACCTTGGATCTTGGTTACATAGTTTGGATCATCACTTAATTTAAAGTTCCACTCCAGTTTTAAACTCTGTCAAATCTTCTGCTATGATTCATATTTAAATCATCTCCTCTTACTTCCTGATTGAGAAATCTGGATCAGGCCTTGTGCCTCGCCCACCACCTGCTTGCTCCAGGTGAGCAGGTGAAAGAGCAGAGTATCAAGATGGTTAGAGGATTAAACATCAGAGAGACTCAGCCACATGTTTGAGCCTCAGTCAGACCCAGACTCAGATGAGGAGTCTGAGACCAGAACCAGAGACTAGCAGACAGATCAGAACGGTTAGCATAGTTAGCATCTTTTATTTGTTTATGTTGTATGTTAGCTTGTAACTGGCAGTGGCTGACACAGTGTTAGTGGTTGTGCTAATGCTAAGTATCTCTGTATTGACAAGGTTTCAGGTTTATTTAGCCCCCACCCCTCATCCCCACAAGGTGACAGGATTGGTTATTTAGGTTTGCGATGTATGAAACCCTGGCTGTCTGAATCGGTTTTAATTAGACTGTCATTGGTTCCCTGCAGTTCAAGGTGGAAACACTCAGTCATGGTGTTGATGATTATTTCATTCATCATATGTCTTGTATTTATTAAAACATCATGTGGATGTTAACAAGGTTAAACACTTGATTAACTATGATTGGGTGATAGAAGATTTATGAAATTCTGACATCATGAATCCAAAAGCAGGACCCCAACCACAATTTCTGACCAGCCACCAACCAAACTGTTATCTGTAAAACATTTAGTCATGAAGTGATCACACTGTAGCATTGAGTACAGATGCAGAAGAAGCCTGACATGAGATGGACCTTTCTATTTAAAACAAACCTCACTAAACATTCACATCATATCCCAGAGTTCGTGTTGCATAGAATAGGACAGTGGGATATTTTCATTCAAGCCAGGCGACCTTAAATCGCCCAGATAATGAAACAACAACACTCTTTGTGGTGACATCTCTTGAGTGTATTTGGGATAGGAGCCCGCCGATTGGCTGCTACAATTCACCTGTGATAGTTTTGCTAGGAGGGCAGCTGCCCAAAGTGTCTATACTTTCCTACATCTGATGTATGAAATATAATAACTATCAGCTCAGATCAACAAGGAACTCTCAGTTATCCCCTCTGACTTCTGTCTGGATGATCATCATGTTTAGGTTTTGGAGCTTCACCTCCCATAAGACTGAGGGATGTAAACAGGATGTGGATTTATTTAGCTCTGGGCTGTTTATCCTGTATCTCTTTATACACTGCTCAAAAAAATGAAGGTTAAACTTAATCATCAGACTCCATGAGGGTGGCATGAGGGCCCCACGTCCTCTAGTGGGACCTGTGCTCACAGCCCAGCACCATGCAGCTTGATTGGCATTCGTCAGAGAACACCAGAATTGTCAGGTCACATTATGTGTTGCCATGCTGAAATTCAAGCAAGTTGGATCAGCCTGTGATTTCAATTTTCAATCCAGCCCTCAATGGGTTGATGATTTTGGTTGCCATTGACTGTTGTTACTTCATTTTGTTCTCAACAAATTATACAATGTACATCAGTAAAGATTTTCAACTTGAATAATTTCAATAAGTTCATCAAGATCTTATTTGTGATTTAAGTGTTCCCTTCAGTTCGCATCAGTTAGCATCATTGAAACATGTTGAGTGAGCTGTTCAGCACTTAGTGTTAGTACCTGATGGTTCTGAGGTGAGTCCTGCAGTTAGGGGGAGGATTTTTCCTGGACTTAGATTCATGATGGGAGATATGATATGATCCACAGGACAAATCACACTGAACCTTAAAATACAATACATGTGTCGTGTCTCTGTACATAGATTTGACTGAGTTACGACTCAGAGAAGAATCTGAAGTGCCTCAATGTCCTCCATAATGTGTGGCACAGCAGCTACAACAATTAATTTCATGTAGTTGTCACTGTTCACCTCATGCATTGTCTTTGCCTCATAGTGTGAATCAGTGGCGATTGCTCTAAGACTGCAACGGAAGCTCAGCTTCCCCTTAAATGTCAACAAAATAAGTGGTCAAATATGTTCTGTTGTGTGAACATTTCATTGACTAAATATGCGCTAGAACACGTTCATCTTTTGTTCAGAATCAGCTCCTTATCACAGGTAACCGACACGACTTCTTCTCATTCATCCCCGCAGCGCCACAGAGCTTTACACAGTGTAGACGCCGAGCGTCTGCTGACTTCAATGGGGAAGCAGAGAGTGGGTTGTTCCACTGCAGCCAAACTAGACGGTCATTGGATAAATGCTGGGCTTTGTCCCGCCCATCGGACGCTCAGCGTCTCCGGGGGTCTATGGGACAGTGGGCTGGCCCGGACGCTCGGCTTCTGCATGATGATTGGATGATCTGTCTGAGGCTGAGTCCCTTTTTGATTGACAGCGAAATGAGCGAATCATCGATCTTGAAGTATAAGCATCCACCGGAGAATTGTTTCAAGTTTTTCATTCCGTTGTTCGGAGCTGGAGACGTTACTGATCCTCAGCGACTTTGTCTTTGTTAAAAACGACTAGCGTTGTGTTTGGCGACTCTCTTCTGTCACTCTGCGAACTTACATATAAATAAACGGACACATTTTATGATGTAGGCTAAAAATGAGCTTCCCCTCCTTATAAGACCAGCAGCTGCCACTGGTGTGAATCCTCCTTCTAGCAGACTGTGGATCTTACTCAGGTTATAAATGAAATGTCCAGAAGACACAGATTCTTAGTTTCAAGTTTTTGTTAAAAGTAACAGTCAGGGGGGATGAAAAACAAATTTAGAGATACATTATTGTAGATTTTTCAGAGTTAAGAGTGATGAGGGTGACATGATTCTGTTGTTGTACTGATGTAAAAATTGAACATTATACTGACTAAATAAAAACCAGGCGAACCAAATGAACAGCTAATTAAAACTGTGAGTCTTCTTACTAAACAGAACCTGCTTCTCTCTCTCTCTCTCCAGAGAAGCCAAGACCCAGGACCTAGCCAGGCTATCAAATGTTTCCTGTCTTTATGTTAAGCTAAGCTAACCAGGTGCTGTTGTTGGCCTAACATTTACTGTCCAGACACGACGGTGGTATCGATCTTCTCATTTAACTCCCACCCAGAAAGTAAATAAGTAATGATCTCCCCTCTCTTCAGTCGGTGTCCAGTATGTAACATGTTCACCCAGGTTGATTTCTAGTGATCAAAGGTCTGCAGCTCTTTATTCACAACATTTCAACTAATTCTTTGTCTTCAGTTACAGCATATAGAAGAAGCTCAGCTGCAGCAGAGAGAGGCCAACCTGGCTGCCCTGGCTGCCATCGGCCCTCGCAGGAAGAGACCTGTGGAGCACACCGAGAGCCAGGTGGGTACAACCGCTCTCTCAGCTCTGTTAAAAACACAGCCAGAGAAGCACCTGGACGGACAGGTGGAACTTCTTTTATTTCTAATTGACTATTTCAGAAATGAATATCTTGAGTTGATATTCAGCTGATGGTGGAGAAGCATCAGGAACAGTAATAATTCATAAAACATTCATAAATACTTTCTTAACATCTGATCACAGTGTCAGAATCAGTTTTGGACTGCAGGTATTTCACATAAAAAGCTTACCTGTCTGCTGCTAATTATTAAGGGGAAAGCATAACCAAGGGCTTATTTCCCAGTGAGAAATTTCTCAAGATAATTTTTTATTCAAGCATGGTTATATAAATTAAATACATGGGTATACAGACATCTAAATGTGTAGACAGCTATGCATACAATGATATGACATCATGCTTCTTTTACTTGGACATAAAAGAGAGAACACAAAACATAGCATAACAACAAGAGAAGGAAAAACAAAGCGAGACAAAATAAACCACCACCCTCACTCCCCCCATCAATCCCGCCCAGCTCATTGGGAAGTGAATAAAGGGTGCCCAAATCCTGTTGAAATACTGAAGCTTGTCCAGAAGCGTGTACCTTATTCTTTCTAAATGAAGTGTATTTGTAAGGTCATTAAGCCATATCTTAATATTAGGGACCTCTTTTTTTTTCCAGTGCGTAAGATGCAATTTCTTTGCAATAATGAGGCTTTAAGATAGGAAACACTGTTGCGTATTGCTAAATTTATTTAGGTCATCAGATACACTTATGATTCTTCATCTTATCGTGTCCACAAGACACTTAGTTACAAGGCTTGGCTAGATGTGGTTCAGCCACAGCTGAACACATTTCTGTCCCTTCTCATTAAACTCTGCTAAGTCCGATGCTGTGCAGGGCTGTTCCAGCAGGGGGCATATCAGGAGGTGCTGCATGGTCTGTGGTTCAGTGCCACAGTCACACACGGTGTCCCCATCATTCAGATGTCCCCATTTGGCGAGAGTGTCTTTTGCACGTCCAACACCAGATCTTAATCTGTTTCAGCATTTCCACATTGCGTAGTTGGTGTCTGCTCCGGGGGGCAGTGCCTCGCTCGCCTTTAGCTCCATTGTTGTTTCTGGTGGAAGGTTATCAAGTCTTTTTCCCACCGAGTGACTCTTTCACTGCTTGTGCTCGGTGTTCCGAGGGGTGGGACACTTTTCAGGGAACTTTTTCTGGACTTAAGGCGGCTTTTGGCTGGTACATGGCCGAAGAGAGGATGTTTTTGGTCAGTGATGATCGTAAGGGGTTTTTGGTTCTAATTGTATTTGGGATATTAAATTGAAGATATTGAACCAGTAATTCTGAACTTTAGAGCATAGGGCAAAGCTATGGAGCAGGGTGTCATCAGCCAGAGAACATCTGTTGCATGTAGGGGAAATTTCAGGGTATATTCTGTGCAACTTCTCCTTAGAATAGTGAAGACGGTGTAAGATTTTAAATTGGATTAAACAATGTCTCGCATCTTTTTTCCATTGAGCATCTGAGATTTTAGTGCCCATTTCTTCCTCCCATTTTGTTTTCATAGGAGTGGAGTCAATGGGACCAATTGATTGTAAGGTGTCATATATACGAGATATAAAAGTTTTTCTGAGCATGGTGAGAGTCGAAGGCATTCATCAAGACTAGAGCCACTAAAAGTCTCAAAATTCTGCAGAAATGTTCTAATGTAATCTCTTATTTGCAAAAGTCTAAAGAGGTCGTTCCTTGGTAATTTATACTTTCTTGTATTTGTGTAAACAAGCTCAACACACCCCCAATGTATGTATAGATAGATAGATAGATAGATAGATAGATAGATAGATAGATAGATAGATAGATAGATAGATAGATAGATAGATTAGCTCGTTGTTGTTGATGGTGATAATAATAATAATAATAGTTAATAATAAATAGATAAATAATAATTAGATTAGTCCACTTTCTTTGGCTGATGTATTGTATAGCCTGATGGCAGTGGGAACAAAGGTTCTCCTGAACCTCTCTGTTCTGCTGTGCAGTGAGATGAGATGTTTGCTGCAGCTGTAGCTACCTCTCTGTCCTGCCAGAATGTTGTGGAGAGGATTGTTGGTATTGTCTAAGACTCCTGCCAAGCACTGACCCAGCCTATTTTACCAGCTTGTCCAGTCTCTTTGTGTTCATGTCGGACATGCTGCTGCCCCAGAAGACTGCAGCATAAAAGAGTACACTGGCCACCACTGACTGATAATACATTTGCAGCATTTCACTGCAAGGCATTTAAGGACCTGAGCCTCCTGAGGAAAAAGAGCCGGCTCTGACCCTTCAGGTAGATGGCATCCATGTTCAGGGACCAGTCCAGTTTACTGTCCAGGTGCACACCTAGGTATTTATAAGTGTGCACCACCTCAAAGTCCCTCCCTCGAATGTTGACTGGCTGAAGGGTGGGCGTAGACCTCTGAAAGTACATGACCATCTCTTTGGTCTTGGAGGTGTTCAGAAGGAGGCAGTTCTTGTCACTCCATTCACTGAAGGCCATCGTCAGATCCCTGTACTCCTCTTCCTGCCCGTTCCTGATACGCGCCACAACAGTTGTGTCATCCGAGTATTTCTGGATTGTGGCAGGACTTGTATTTAAAGTCAGCCGTATACCGGGTGAACAGGAACGGAGCCAGAACAGTCCCCTGTGGAGCCCCAGTGCTGCTCATCACTGTCCCTGAGACACAGTTACCCAGCCTGATGTACCCTGGTCGTCTTGTCAGGTAATCCGCAATCCAGGATGTGAAGCAGGGATCCACCCCCATCCCTTCCAGCTTGTCTTCAAGAATGGGGGGTTGGATGGTGTTAGATGCACTTGAGAAATCAATGAACATAATACTCATGTAACCACATGGCTCATCCAAGTAAGAATGGGCCCAGTGGAGCATGAAAAGGACGGCATCATCCACTCCAATATGTTCCTTGTAGGCGTGCTGTAGGGGGTCTAGAGCATGTTCAATCTGTGGCCTCAGAAGGAGGAGAAGCACCTGCTCCAAGGTCTTCATGATGTGTGATGTGAGGGCCACTGGTCTGTAGTCATTTATTTCAGATGGACGGCCTACTTTAGGTACCCGGAACAAGACATGATGTTTTCCACAGGACCGGGACCCTCCCTGTTTGTAGACTTAAGTCAAAGATCCTCCGGAGAGGCTCAGCCAGCTTGGCTGCACAGTCCTTTAACAGCCTCGGACACACACCATCCGGGCCTGTTACCTTTCCAGGATGTAGCCTCTTGAGCTCCGCCCTCACCTCCTCCACTGTAAAGGACAGGAGACTTGACCCCAGTGTGGAGGGAGTTGCAGCTGCAGTTTCAGGTTGTGAAGGACATGCTGTAGGAGAAGCTGCAGCTGAAGCAGTGGGAGAGAGAACAGGTGAGGCTGTGTCAAACCGAACAGGTTGAACTCATTGGCCTTGTCCACATTACCTGATGTTGCCTGGCTGTTCTTCTCTTTATAGCCAGTGATGGTCCTCTCCCCTTGCATACCTCTGGTGTTGTTGTGCTGCAGCTTTCTCTCTTCTTTTTGTAGTCCTCCTTCGCCTGCTTTAATCTCCTCTTCAGCTCATGTTGCACACACCTGAGCTTCTCCCTGTCTCCATCCTTGAAGGCCCCTTTTTCTGGTTGAGGAGGGTCTTGATGTTACTGGTGATCCAGGTTTTGTTGTTTGGAAAGCAGTATACAGTCCTTGCTGGTATTACAGTGTCTATACAGAAGTTAATGTAGTCCGTTGTACATTCAACCATTCTATCAAGGTCAGGGTCCTTGCTTTTATCATTTTCCTGTGACTCCAACAGTACATTCCAGTCTGTGCACTCAAAACAGTCTTTTAGACACTCACTAGCCTCTGGGGTCCAGTTCCTGAATGAGTGGGTGGTTGCCGCCTGCCTCAGTACACAGGGCTTGTAGGAAGGCTGAAGAAAAACCAGATTATGATCTGATTTGCCAAGTGGTGGTAGAGCTGAAGCAATGTAGGCCTCCTTGACATTTGCATACAACAGATCAAGTGTCTTATTTTCCCTTGTTGGACAGTCAACACACTGAGTGAAGCCAGTCAGATGAGAGGTGAGAGTGATCTGGTTAAAATCCCCTGATATTGCAATGAATGATCAGGGTGCTGGGTCTGTACGCTCACAACAGTACTGTACAGTACAGTCAAGGACACAAGCAGAACCAGTCCTCCACCTTTATTCTTCCCACTTGCTCTGGCGTCTCTGTTCGCTCGTACTGCAGTGAAGCCGGGTAAATCCACACAACGGTCGGAAGTGTTGCCGTTTAACCAGGTCTCTGTGAAACACATAAGACTACACTCTTAATATGCTCGCTGGTTCTTCGCAAGTGCCTCCAGTTCAACACACTTGTTATCCAGGGAGTTGACATTTCCCATGAGGATTGATGGATCTCCTATTGTATGGGTGCCGGCTATTTAGAGTTTAAAAGTATTATCTAGAATGGATGACGTAAAAGTCAGATTTCCAGCAACGGGTAGGGCATATGATATGGGTGTTAGAATAAAATGTGATTTAATTTGTTTCCAAATACGCACCATACAATGAATCACTAAATTGCCCTTTTAACAATATTTTTCAATGGTGTAAGGAGATAGAAGGATGGCTCCTAAGGAATAAGGCTGGCATGCTTCTAATCCCAGCTTCAACCAGTTTGGTGGATCTGCATTGTCATCTAGCCTGTATGTCATGATTCTAATATTTGAGGCCCAATAACATGCTAAGAAATTTGAGAGTGAGAGTCCCCCTTCTCTTTTAGATTTGCAAAGGTGTTTCCTGCCAATTCTGTGAGTTTTGTAGCCCTATAAAAAAGGAACTAAAGTTGAGTTTAATTGTTTGAAGAAAGATTTGGCCAGAAACACCGGGACATTTTGAAATAGATACAATAATTAGGGTAAAAAGACCATTTTAATAGCATTAATTCTGCCTGATAATGATATTGGAAGCGTCTAAGGTCAAACCCCCTCTCCCTCCTTCCATATTCACATTATTCTGTTTTGGCATCACAAGGAGTTGCAGAGCAAAGATCCGTTTTACCTAGGCCTCCAAATAAGGAGCATAAGACAGCTGGGTCCCCTCCCTTCCCTTTGAACCCTTGAATAATTCCCTCGGCAAAAAGCTCTATGTAAACAGAAATAAGAAACATTTCTAGCCAATACTTAACAGAACAAGTATGGCACGAGTACCTTTATACTATGGGAAGTATTCAAATAAGGATTGCAATAATGTACAAATAAATTATAATGCAGTAAATCAAAATCTATATCTTCTCCAAATTGTTACTGTTAACCTTAGTAAATACTTATCTATACACTCAGACAAATAACTCATCAAGTCACTGAAATCTAAGCATAACAAAAACACATAACTGCTAACTGTACAGTACAGACAGTTCCAGTAGTCACAATTTCGACATATCTTCCCCTTAATCGAATCACAGAGCAGCAAGACAGCTTTCTTAGAAACTTGTTATGCTATGGTAACCGTGGGGCAAGGAGCATATCTTAATGGCTTGAAGAGGCTCAGTTCTTATGTAAACAAATCAAATCAGACCAGCAGGTTAATAAGAAGTAAACACTGTCCCAGCTCACTTGGTTCGCTTACACAGTTCTTTTGTATGGTTAGTCTCTCGAGTGAGTTATCTATGGAGCCCTCCCTATATAAAAAGGAAAAACAAACATAAAAACACAGTTTACTGTACAGCTGGTGTTTCACTGAAGCGTCCGTGTCATAATTTTTCCAGTTGGAGTGGGAAGTCGGGTTGGACATCACGTTGTCCGGCAACAGATTGTTTGATCAGTCCAATGTGTCCCTTTCAGTGTTGCAGTTTACGATGGCGGACCAAAGCTTTCGGCCTCCTTCGAGTCGGTGAAAGACACCCTCACATTTCCGTGCGTCACCATCAGTCTGGCCATATACATCAGTCCATATTTGACGTCTGGTACTCCTCGTAGCATCTCTCTGAATTTGGTAAATGCAGCTCTTCACTTGACCACAGAAGGGGGGAAGTCTGGAAATATGCATATTTCAGCCCTCCACAGTATTTCCTCACAAACATAGTAGTAGTGAAGCCTCAGGATGATGGGTCGTGGTGGGGCTCCTGGTTCGGGCCACTGGCGGTTCATTCTATGTGCCTGGTCTATCAGCGATTCAGCCAGGAGTCGGGAAACAAAGTCTCTCGTCTTTGGCCCTTCTTTTCCTCCCGGTATTCCCATGGTCTTGATATTGTTCCTTCTCGATCGGACCTCAAGGTCTTCACATTGTTTGACTAGTTGCTTCATCTCCGTTGACAAGCTGTCCACTGTGGCTTGAAGTGTGGAAAGAGTATCCGAGTGGGTGGTAGCGCACTTCTCCAAGTCCGTCAGGATGTCATTGTGTGCAGCCAGATTGTTTTCAGTTCCGAAATAGACTTCTGAATGCTTTTATTTAATGATGAAATCTCAATCCCTAATGGTAGCAGATATTTCAGTTACGCGGGTTTGTACACACATCTGACTTGAAAGAGTTCACCTCTGACCTCAAGGTGGCTATGGCTGCAAGTGCTGTCTTGTTCGTGGGTTCTCTCGTACTTCTGTTATCAGCATCCTGGGTTTCTGAGTCTGGCCAGTCCAAGGCATCTGGGCCCGGTTCAGTCTCCCCAGTAATCGAGTTTGTGATGAGCTATCTTGAGGTGCGTCTCACTCTTTCATGCTCCCCCCTCCCCCCAAGGGAGAAATTTCAACTGGAATGTCCCTTGCCTCAAAAAGTCAGAAGAACCTCACCAACCCCGACTTCAAAACCAAGATGGCCCCTCTGAGCCTCAACACAATGACAGCTGTGTTTTTTTTTATTACATTAGCACCTCTGTCTCATTGTGTTTATCAGTTGTATACATACAACTGTCTGTGACATGTTGCACAAAATATCACAAGCTGTGTTGTTATCAGCAGGTGTTGCTTGCAACAGCAACAACAAGCTTGTTGTTGTGTGATGCAGTCACGTGTGACATCATTCCCAGCTCTGACTCCTGAGGTGATGCGACTGTAGGTTTAGCTCACTGAGTGTGTAGCTGTGTGTGTTTAAGTCATGGGCCTGCAGGCTGTAGGTTTAAAGATGTTAACTGAACACACTTCCCACTGCCTTTGAACTCCCCCAGTGGAGCCGGCTGCCTGCTGCCTCTCTCTCCTCAGCCACAGGGCTTCCTGTAGCTCACACTAATGATAGAGGGATGGAGGAGTGCTAGCTTCTCAACATCTGTCTTTGTAACTCTTTTTTTATTATTATTTATTTTTCCCCTTGTGCTGCTATTCTTTTGTGCTGCTGTGTCAATTTGAATTTCCTCTACGGGGATCAATAAATGTACGTCTTATTGTAATTACACAATAACCACAGTAAGCTTTGTTTATTTTTTATTTTTAAATTATAATTTTACTATGAGAAAACAGTTTGGTGTCAGTGATTCTGAATTGGATGATTTTATGTTGAAAAGTGTGGAAATTGAGCAAATTTGCAAATACTCCATGTTATGCCCCAACCTTGGGTGGCCCTATGGGGCGCAAACACTCCACCACAAAAGACATCTCTAAAACAACCAGTCCAAAGAGTTAATTAGCATAGATATACAAAACAACCAGGACACACACAATCATGACTGTGAAGCAGCGATACAAAAACCCAGGCTGAGAGGCAGCAGGTGTGTGTGTGTGTGTGTGTGTGTGTGTGTGTGTGTGTGTGTGTGTGTGTGTCTCTCTCTCTCTCTCTCTCTCTCGCTCTCGCTCTCGCTCTCGCTCTCTCTCTCTCTCTCTCTCGCTCTCAGGTACCGCTGCTGTCCACCAGACTGGGGGTTCACAGAGTGACCCGGGTGATGTTGAAGGACTTGCTGCTGTGCTTGGAGCAAGACTCTTCAGTCCGTCACTCTCTCACTATGTACAGAGCAATGCTCTGATTACAGCACTTCAAACAAATCAGTTTGTAATACCCAGGTTTGGGAAATTTTTCTTTTGTGCTGTTTATTTCAGTATCTCTATGTTGTATGGTGCTAATGAGTCTTTAATAGCACTTAAAGTTTTGATTTTGATGTTGTTTGTTTCTTTGAGAAGAAAGATTTTCATGTGTAGAAATAAAGCTCTGCTTTTACTGACTCTCAAAGTTTGTTTCTCAACTGTATTTTGAGTTTATCATTATTCTGCATTTTTGTTGGACCATTAAAAAGTTGTGAATTCATCACATCCCAGTGTTAAATGTGTTGTTGCTTGTTTTAACATGAAAGCAGCTGATGGTGGTCTGTCGGCTGACTGCACAACGCACCACACACTGATCCTCACCACAAGATGATCTGATTACTTTTCATGCAGCATCATCACCAGGTGAGGAGTGAGTTAAACACTGGACTTTCTGCAGTCACAGTCACAGTGATTATAGTGAAGCTTCAGGCTCTGTCAGGTCAGTCTGTCTGTTACCACCTCACTCATCCTAGAGATCAGATTGTTTCTTCATCAGCCTCAAATTTATGTTTAGTGCTAATTTGCAAATCAGCAAATGTTAGCATGCTAATAAACTCAGCTTGTGAACATGGTGAACATTATTCCTCCTAGCATGTTAGCATGGTGAGGATAGCTGGTGAGTTATTTCAACTAGCCTTGATGTGGTTCATATGGTAAGGCTCATGTTGTAACCTCATGATGTCATCACAGTTCACAAGGCCATGGTGTCATTACTGTAACAGCTTACAGGTTACCGATGAGTGCAGAGACCACAGGCCTCCACACTGCCCAACACACTGACAGCTGCACTCTGCTGAAACAGTCCATTCAGCTGTTACTGTGTTCCAGAAATGAAGGAGAGAGACAATGAGAGGTCTCGACTCAGACACACCTGATGATGAAAGAGCAGGTGCAGGCAGGGAGCCTTGACTGAGCCAGTGAAGAAGAACTGCTGACGACTAACACAATTAGCTCTGCTGTGTGTTGTAGGTAATGTGACCCGGCTGCAGGTGACTCTGAACTTGTTGCCAGGTCGACAAAGTTTGAGCTTGAAAATTTTGAAGCTGCACAAAAAACAGAAACAGTCATAGTGGTCTAAAATATTTTACACTTCTCATAATAACACAAACAGTGTCTCCCATATATTGATTTATTAATCAACACTACTGTGACATAATTTTTTTTTTTTTTTTTTTTTTACCCACAGGATCAGTAAATCATTATTACACAGTCTAATAAAAAATAAATCAGATGTAAAATAGATTAGAGTCGATCTTGCAGTAATATATTTGACAGATTATTGATAGTGAAGTGATAAAGATGTTGAATAATGTGATTAACGTTTGTATTACTAATAATGTGCAGCGGTTTACTGGTTTCAATCAACTCAGTTTGACACAACAATTGGATCCAATTGAGTTCACAGCTATGAAACCTAGCAGGTTTTGGTTTACCTGGACCTGGACCTGTTCTACACTACAGCTAAACTGTTTAGATGCTGAGTGACACAGCAGCAGTCTCTATGTTAAGTCAGCTTCATGAAGATTCAATTAAAAAGCAGGACAACCATTAAAGACCAGTCTGTCTACAATCAATCGTCAGGAAAGTGCCTCAGCAGTGCTGTTCCTTTTATTTTGACCATTTCTCTTGATTTTATTATTTCACGTTGTGATTTTATTATTTCACGTTGTTAACATCAATCTGCCAAAGGGACTGCAGATGGAAATTAGACGCTTGGTTATAACCTGGCATATTTACATGTATATGCTCATTAATATGTACTGTCCCTTGTTTTTAAATAAATAAACTCCTAAACTCCTCTTATAGCATCAATAGTCTATCTATTGGTCTATTGATTTATAGCTCTATCGATCAATCTGTGTGTCATATTCATATTGTCAAAAGAAAATTTTGTCATTGTGGGAAATGCACCTGTTTGCTTTCTTGCTAAGAGCTTGATACTCAGGTTGATGCCATTATACATGATCCCATGTATAACACTGAAGCTAAAGCCAGCAGACAGTTAGCTTAGTTTACCATGAAAGACTGGAAACACGGGGGAAAAGCTAGCTAGGTTAGAAACTCAACCCACAGCTGTTCTACATTTAACTAATTAACATGTTCTATGCAGTTTATGAAATTACACAGGAAAAAGTTTGTTTAGCTACAGACCTGAGCTTGATTTCGATCTTCTCCTTTGAACACAAGAAAGCAAATAGATGTATGTCTCAAAATGTTCATCTATTTGTCCTTTTTTGTGATCAGTGTCTACAGGAGATATGCTGCAGATAAAGTGTTAAAAATCACTGTTGAAAAATCAATAACCTTCTTATAATGTAAACAGAAAAAGTTTGGTGTGGTTTAGGCACAAAAACAACTTCAGAGGTTCAGAGAGAGAGATCGGAATAGGGTTCAAATAGGATCTGTGTTAAGGTTGGACGGTGTTTGTTGTTGTTAAGGTTAAAGAATGATCAAGGTTCACAGAAACAACGCTGACTGTCATTTGGAAATGAAAAGCAGTCTCCCATGTTCAGTCCAGTTCACCATGACCTCACTAACATAGTCTGTTGTTATAACGTCAGCTGACTTCCTTTTCCGTCTGCTCTGTCATAAATATTCTGACCACTAGAGGCTTTGTCACCTGTTAACATGTCATTTTTGGGCTTTTGCTGAAACAGCTATCACAGTTTCATATGTCAAAGTCAAACAAATTTCTTGTTTGAGTTCCTGTTTATTCATCATGAAATTATTTTACAGTAATTTATAATTATGCCAAAACATGATATAGAAATAAACAATGCTGCTGGCGTTGCTGTTCCATGACGCTAACCTTCAACCAATAAAACATATTTCGAAAATATATCAGTTTACATGGAAAATACATTCAGATCCTACCTGTGCAGATTCTTCCTCTGCCTTTATTTTTCCGACAGGATGAGGAGAGAAAATGTGCTTCTACAATAAAGCTAACCCATACCAAAAATTGAATTAAGGCTGAAATGAATCAGTTATTTTTCACAGAGAACTCAGTGTTTGTGCTCAAATGTCTTACTTTACCAAATGCAAACATCCAGGTAAAAGTAATTGATGGTTTCTGCAAGTATACAAACAGTCCATGCAAATGAGGCTCACACCTCATGATTTATACACTGCAACTTATTCAAAGCTGCATTCAACATATACAGTTCATTACAAACAGGAGTCTTTGACCTGGCCTGTAGACCTCTTAAACAGGTAAACAGTATTTTGTGCTGTTGATGAGTCCGACAGAGGAGGAGATGCTGAGGAGTCAGAGCAGTTCGCTGCTCTCTGATGTGGATCCATGGCATGTCAAATTGGCATGTGTTATTGAAATCTAAACTCAAACTCTAAATATGTCATTTATCATTACCTTTTTTAAATGAACCATAGTCAGCAGAACTCCTGACAGACGAGTAATAATTCCATGTGAATTACGATCCAGAGGCATTCCCAGACCAGATGGAGCATGTTCTGGGTCTACCCTGAGGCCCCCTACCAGTGGTCTACCCGTGGTCTACCAGGTGGACGTGCCTGGAAGACCTCCAATGTTGGCCCTGCTGGGAGTAACTGAGCAGGACTGTTTTAGTGGATGCTAACATCAGTGTCATGAAGCGCCTTTGTCAGGTATTTAATTCAATGGATTTTACTTTAATGAGTAGATCATTTTCTACAGTTTTCATTAGTTCGACCAACTGAAACCATACAGTAGTCAGTCAGTGGAAGTATCTGTATTGTTCTGAATATGTCTGTTTTTATTCATACTGTATAAAAGAGTTTATCCACACTGTTCAGCCCTAAATACTGACGTCTGTTTCATATCAACAGACATGCGAGAACGAATACACTTCCCATGATCTCCTACAGTGTCTGCTCTGATGGATCTATTATTACTGTAATGACGTGAAGGTGAAGTATCACAGAAGATTCAGTGTTCATGTGTGTTCTCTTTCTTGATGTCTGTCCTGCTGAAGTGAAGCTGTGGTAATGTGTTAGACTGGGTTGAGCTCCTCTGAGGTCAGTCCATGACTTCCTGTTTGATCATTGTGAGTGTAGGGGGGTGTTGGCTCTCCCTCTGTAGGATGTATTCACTGAACTGAGAAGAGTCCACTCCGCCGCCACAGGAAGCTGTGATCCGGAAGCCTCTGAGCTGTAACCTCTCCAACACCTGCAGTCACACAATACACCAAACACACCTGAGTGAGATTTGACAAGGAACCTTTGAGCAAGACATTCAGACACTTCCTCCAATAGAGTGCTGGAGTGAGACTAGATGGAGCATCTTCAACATTTATGATCAGTTTGAAGTCAGTATGTGGAGGTTTTTTCAAAAGTATGGTCGACACTGAACAGGCTCAAAACAACACATTTGCTGTTCATCAGGATCGTCCCTGCAGTGTTTTATAGTGAAGGTGCCACAGCGAATGTCATAGGAAATGAATTCAGTCAGTAATTAATCAGTGTTCAGAGAACAGAAAACCTTCATGGATTTCACATGTTGGGAAAAGCAGTCCAGTTACAGGAACGTAGGAGACTTAACTATGGTGGCCATGAAGGTCAAAACACATTTCACAAAACAACATTTCAGATTACAGAAATGTCCCTTCATTTCTGTAAACACTTCTTGTTTGTGATTGGACAGAACCCAAGTCAACAGTTTGCGGATGGACAGGAAGTGATTTTCTGTCAAACTGTGGTAAAAACTCTTTGTGGTTTGAGTCGTCAGCATTGAGCCTTAGCCAGGAAGGCCAGATCATAATAAAAACCTAAACACTGAAAAAATACCGACAGCATAAAAAAACTGTAACCGAAAAAAAACAGGCATGAAGAAAAAAATCTGAAAATTAACAATGAAAAACATAATACAAAAAATTGCTTGTGGCTTTGTAAGTAAGCAATGAAATCTTAAAATGGATTCTAAAAGCAACAGGTTGCCAGTGAAGAGACACGAGGATCTGTGAAATGTGTTTGTTAGTCCTAGATGAGCTGGAGGCCAGAGAGAGATGTTACAGAATGTTACGGATGATAAAAACATGTTTATCTAGAGTGAGATTATGATCAAAATGACACCAAGATTTCTGCAGTGCTGAGTCATTGAATGAGATAGTGGATATAATGAAAATCTCAGTCTATCAGTGTTTAGCTGCAGGATTTTGTGATGTCCACTTATGGATATCATGTCCACAGTTTAGCAGGTTGGCAGTGTTTTAAATAACTCTGAGTATTATCTGCATCGAAATAGAAACTGATATTATGCCTGTGTATGTGTGGCCCAGAGGGAACATGTAAGTGGCTTAGAGGTTGGGCCAAACACGATAAAAGAGTCAGTTATCCCTGTGAGGATAACTGCAACATGCCCTGATATGAACAGCTGTTGTCTTGGCAGCGATTGTCCTCCTCAGTGTTGTACAGAGTTGGTAGTCTCACAGCCTCTAGAAGAAGCTGATCATCAGCTAGGTGCTTCTGGCCCTGATGCTGCGTCACCTCCTGCCTTAAGGGAGGGGCAGGGTGGGTGGGGTCCTGCACCTGCTGATGTGAATGTCACAGGTAAAGGGTAGGCTGGTGACCCTCTGTCTGCAGCAGTGCATGATGGAACAGATGGGTTTGATTGTTAGGTGATGTGCATGTGAAAGCCAAATAATCAATAATTGATTAATTGAAGACCTCTCTGTTGTACCTGGTGCTCTGCAGTTCCTCTGTGTGTATGTTTACACACAGGAAATAAACACATACACACGCACGCACGCACGCACGCACGCACGCACACACACACACACACACACACACTGATGAAATGTGTCTCCACACAGAAAAATTATTGGCTAACTGTCAAAATGTTCAGTATATTAAAAGGTCTCCACCTGAATATTTCACATAAAACATTTTCCCATCGAAAACACAATGTCATATAAAAATATGATATTAAAGTAAATGTTTCTGAGATTTTTTAACCGATCTGTTTCAATGCTTTGTCTAGGGTGTTTTGGTTATGTCAAACATGGATTCTCAATAATGAATCCGGAATATTTCACAGAAAAAGATTTATTGTATTCAAAGAGAGAAGTTAATAGACATCTTTTGTTTGGAAAGGACATCTGTGCGTTATTGATACTGCGTCTTAAAGGACCAGTGTGGAGGATTTGGTGGCATCTAGTTGTGAGGTTGTAGATTGCAACCAACTGAATACCCCTCCTTCACCCCTCCCTTTCCAAGTGCTTGGGACCGGCATGCACCAAAGTTTCAGCTCAACACACGCCCTACCTCTTTGATCGTTTTTGGATTAGCTGGGAGTCAGGCGCGGAGTCAGGCTCACTTTGAGCTTCAAAACCGCTCTTCAAAAACCTGTGGGTGATTTCATGGAGGCTACGTCCATCTTTATTTAGTCTATGGGGAGAACCTCCGGTGGCTTTCAGGTAATGTAAAAACTCAAAAGGCCCTCTCTACAGCCAGTCTTTGGTTTGTCTGCTCTGGGCTACTGTAGAAACATGGCGGTTCAACATAGCAGGCTCCGTAGAGAGGACCTGTTCCCTGTGTAAATATGAAGGACTCATTTCAATAAATGAAAACACAACGATTCCTAGTTTCAGGTGATTACACACTCACAAAAACATAATTACTCGTATTAAATTCCGTTTCCTACACTGACTCCAGGTGATCCAGCTGTTGCTTTGCAGACTTCAGACGTTCACTTCTGTGATGAGATCACAGGTAAACTTTCCTTCTGATGAACTTCTCATTAACTCCAGAGAGGGCTGCTGCGAGTAATGAAGACTGGGACAGTTCAACCAGCATTGTTTGCATGTCACCTTCTTTTGATCGTCCTCTAGCCTCTTGAAATGATCCACACTCTGATCCATACTCTGGACTTCCTGTCACTGTAACACACTGTTTTGATGTTTGAGGTATTGTGGCCTCTCTTGTGACACGTGTCAGTAAAAATAAAGAAGTTGTTGCTGCAGTTCATCATTCCTCGTCTCTATGTCCTATTTGTTATTCCGTTAGTAAATACAATATGTCCAGTTAGTTGAACCAAGGACCTTAGTTATGTTTCTGTTCAGTAACCTCACGGACCAAATGTGTTAGGGGTTAGGGTTGGTTTGGGTCAGTTTATTTATTTATTCGGATCCCCCCCATCTTCCTGCAGTTAGATCTTTTTAGAGAATCAAAACTCTCGACTCTTTTCATCGTATATCAGTGGGACGGCATCTTAACTTGCCTTGTGTTTCTGCCTCTGTGTCTCACGTAAAACACTTTGAATTACCTTGTAGCTGAAAGATGCTACACAAATAAACTTCCAAACCCTGAGGTTTTATATTTTATATTTTTATTTAATAATAATATGATCAATACCAGTAATAATACCAATTATTTTTATAATTTTCTCCTGTAGTGGCTTTAAAGGTGTTTCATTAACAGAAACCAAGTCATAGCCTAATGAGTCACATGCTATTCCATATTTTAACATTTGCCTGCACTGTGACTTGAGCCTGTGGTTTTTTTCTATGTCACTGAGCGGCTGGCAGAAGGACAGAACAAAAATGTGAAACTTGAGCTACAAACAGGTCAGTCTACAGTATGATCCCTTGTTGACCGTGGTATTGAGTGTGTGTTGTACCTGCACAGAGTTGAGGTGGCAGTAGCCGTTGAGCGGGAAGCAAATGATGTGTGTCGAGTCCTGGTTGCAGCTGCTTTTCAGGGAACTGGACATGATGTCTCTGACCTCAGGGAAAACTTCCTCAATGATGTCCCGGTGGGCGCTCACACTGATCCTCTCCCCAAGCTCCGGAGCCACATGAACCACAACACACTCACACTCCTGACACACACTCCCACATTCCCGCTCAATCCTCCAGCGCTCCAACTCGGCCTGCAGAGGGGCCAGCTGGAAGAACCTGGCCTCTTCATACAGCAGGGAGTATTCCTCCAGACACACGCACACACGCACACACACACACACACACACACACACCATATACCAAAAATTCACCATTTGTGAGAGAGAAATGTGTCACCTTTAAGCAGAACAATTTTAATTTACTTAATTGTCATTTCAGTTATTATTTCAACATGACAGAACAGATGCTGACTACACAACTTTTGCTGCAACTTGTCTTTCACAGGCAAACTTGTAAGATTTGAGTCCAGAACCTTTGAGTCAGCTTAGGTGGTCTAGGTCTGGAGTAGGTGAGCCATCTGAGACAGTTTCTAACATGGTTGAACTTGTAACTGATACATTTCAGTGATAAGTCTGAGGCAAGCTATGAGCCGTATCTGACAATAACACAACAGAGAACTGGAATAAAGGTGGTGACCAGACACACACACACACACACACACACACACACACACACACACACACACACACGCAATAACTTCTTTCTTGGTTTCACAAAATACTGCTATCATTCACTTCAGTTGTGGACCCCTTCAACTGGAATAACAATATTAATTGTATAAATGCATTTGTGCATGGTGATGTCAACATGGAAACAGTCAGGCTCAAAAAAAACCACACAGCGAATCTGAGATAGTGAAAGTAGTCCTGTAATCTGCTCTTAGGTGAATTAAATAAGGTTATCAAACACATAAAGCACCAGACTGAAGACAGTGAATTGTAGTGTACGTTATTGAAGACTGTGTTGATCAATTATAAAACATTGATTCTGTACTGTCATGGTGGCATAAATATTCTTGGCTGAAGGGAAATATACTCACCACAGAGATATATTCATTCTCATTTAAGTATACATGTAAATTTTTTGATATCACTACATAGCCATTAGCATTAACAGCTGTTTACAGTCTAGAAGAAACATCAAACAGTTGTCTCCAGAGGTGGAAACAAACACCAATCTTATATCTTGTTTTGTTCTATTTCTATCACTTCTTTTCTTCCACTGAAGTTAGCATGCTAATCAGCTAGCCTCTCTCTGTCCCAGCTCATAATATGACTTTGCAATAGCCGGTCACCAACATGGGAGGATGAAAACATAGCGTTGCCCAGAGGGTGTATTCCAACCTCTTGTCTTCAGCCAACACAACCATGTCTGAGGCTCTTGGCAAGCAACCATTATCATCATTATCACCTCCACCTCAACCTGACAAAAGGTCATGTTTGGTGGCAGAGAAAACTTCCATTTAGCACAGAACTTAATATGTGTCAAAGCAAAGAAAGACAACTCCTGTATTTTTGTCCAAAACTAAGTCATATAAATGCACCAATACATAGTCAATCAATCAATAAATGTTTAACTGAGATACTGCTGAGGTACTAAACCTTAGCTAGCAGCTAACCCACTGAATACATGGTTAAAGCCACTTTGTGTCTCAGCGGAGAGAAGAGTTGCTAAAAGCAACTAAACAGTCTGTAGATGGTTTCAGTGGGTGTCCTGTAATTTTGACAACAAATAATGAACAAGAAAGTTAAGACAGACACACAGACAGGTAGGCAGACAGACAGACAGCACTGAGGTGATAGAACATGTTGGCAACAGCTTCTGTAAATACTGTGAATGTTGACAGGAAGTCAGTCAGAGTGCAGTCAGGCTGTTGAATGGAAGTGCAGTTTAATTGTGCAAATCCACAGCACAGTTAATTAAAAAAGTTCATATATGGAATTACCCTTTAACGAGGCACTGCCAGTACAACACTATGACTGTACGGGGTGTCTGGACAGTTGTGATTCAGGGGAGCCTGTAACACTTCAGACAGTTCTCATGTAACTTCCCAGACATGGTGTGTAAGTCTAAGTGTCTCTGGACTAATCCCTCCTCTGACAGTCTGTCCCCTTCTGATGTGGGACTGTTAAGACAGTACCTGATCAAAGCTCTACAGACACTCACTTTGAAGTCATCAGGGATGAGGAGTTTTGAAGTCCTGAGAAAGTTGAGTATGTAGCGGAACATGTGGCCATCTCGATCGATGAAGTAGTGCTGCTTCAGACTGTCCAGCACTATGGGTTCTGTTCCATCAAAGAGACGGCCGATCCTGCCAGAGACAAAAGAGAATACCACACAGAGGATCCTCATCAAAGACCACACCACATGACCTGTAATGTACTGCAGCAGCTCAACCTTCACACCCTCTTCACACATTAAAAGCTGTGATTTTCAATATTATTTTAAAGTGATAGCTCAGGTTATTTGATCCATTTCAAATAACCTGAACTTTTTTTTTTTTTTTTACAGATGTTGCGGCTCAACATTAAAGAGACCAGATCTTTCTTTGCTCTGCTGGACAAAGGAACTCACACTCCACAGTTTCTCACCGTTCACACCTGGGGACGAGCCTTCCCCCCACAGACCTTACTGGCCAGCCAGTGTAGGTCAGCATGTGACATGTGACCCCCAAGGGTGTCACCAAACAAAACCAGTCCTCTAGACCTCTTCTCTCTCTCTTCCCTTCTTGGCTTGCTCTGGAGAGCAGCTCCAGCTCTCTCCTCTTGGTTCTTCAAAGGGCAACAAGGCCCCAGCCCAGGTCAGCTCTGCTACCTGAGAAACCAGCTCTCTCGGCGGCCTGCTAACAGCAGCCTGCAAACACTCTTCTCCTCTACAGCAGCGACCTACTTCGGATTAACTGAGTGTCAACCAAATTCTCTTCAGAATCAGCAGCTACGACACAAGGCCAGCTGATTTTCCAAGCAACAGGAGTCGTAGCAGAGTTAGCGTGGAACAGCTAACTCTGTGAGGAGAACAAAGTAGATAACAGCAAGCAACACAGCCAGACAGGACTTTACTCCACCAGGAAGCCTCCCAACTCACTGGACTTTACACCAACACTGGAAAGGACCTTTGTTTGTTCCAAGGACTGGGTAACGTTAACTGACTGGGCCTAACCTTTCACAGCACAGCATAGCTAAGCAGCAGAAGCCTTAACTTTGTTAATGTACTTGTTGATTGATGTCTTGTTGTTGTAATGTTTGCTTAGGTGGTGGTCAGTCATACAGTTAATCGAGTACTCGTATGTTCACACACATAGTAGTACGTCTCAGTTCTAGAACCTGCATGAAGCTAACAAGGTCAGAGACTAAAACCATATTGGCTATTTTGCCTATTAGTTTAGGCTGGTGCCCCGAGGACTTAAATATATAAATAAATACAACAGATAACATCCACTAGTATCTGTTCCTGTGGCTTTCTGGGACTTGGGGAAGATGAGGAACTCATGTTGTGTCTCGGCCACCTCTGGACAGGACATAACACTCCTCAGTGTACACTCAACTGCTTGTTCATGCAGTTACCCAATCAGCCAATCATGTAGCAGCATTTAAAACTCCTGCGGATCCAGGTGAGGAGCTTCATGATTGTTGATCTGAGTGTTTCTCAAATTGCTGATCTCCTGGATTTTCACGCACAACAGTCTCTAGAGTTTTTACTCAAAATAGAGCAACAACAAAAGCATTTAGTGAGCAGCAGCTTTATGTTGATGATAGAGGCCAGAGGTCAGAGGAGAATGGACAAAAAGGCTACAGTCCCTCAGTTAATCACTCTTTGAGCAAAAAAGCTTCAGAGTGAACAACACGTCCAACAGCAACAGTAGAAGACCACGTCAGGTTCCACTTCCTGTCACCAAGAACAGAACCCTGAGGCTGCAGTGAACACAGACTAACCAACACTGGACAGTTGAAGACCTGGTCTGATGGATCTGGATTTGTGCTAAGGCAACAGAATGTAGAGTCAGAGTCTGAATCCATGGAGCCAACCTGCCTTGAGTACCTGGAGTCTAGGATGGTGGTGGTGGTGTGATGGTGTGGAGAATGTTTTCTTCTTAATACCAATCAATCATGGTCTGCATGTCTCAGTCTATCTGAGTATTGTTGCTGACCATGTTCATCATTCATGGCCACAGTTCACCATCTTCTAATTGCTCTCCAGCAGGATCATGTTCCTGACAAATCTGATGAGATGATGTGATGCCTCATGTCAACATGGAGCAGAGTCTCAGAGGAAAGTTTCAACATCTGGTGGATCCATGACATGAAGAACTGAGGAACGACCCAGTGTCAGTGTGCTGTTCCTAATAAAGTGTTAATTGACTGTACATTGGGAAGTTTTTCAAGATACTTCAGGTGAAGTAGACATCTTCTTTTAATTTTGTGAAAGACAGTCAGAGACAGTCAGTCTGTATTCTGTTACACAGCAAAGTCTAGCTACATTTTATTAACATTAGTGGGTATACTGAAATGAGTTAGGCTGCGTTTTATAGCTGATGTTACAAAGTTTTGCTTGAAGGAACTTTATAAGATTTTGTCAGAGGTTAGATTCGTATTATCCAGAATCCAGGCAAAGGAAGTGTGGGAAGCATTTTAAATGAGAGGCACCAGCACTTACTGCAAATGTAAATGAAAACAGGGTGGATATGTCATAATGTGGTGTTCTCAATCAGTTTGTTTCCAAAAGGTGGATGTCCTTTATTTTCCCTACAGTGGCAGTGCACCTGAATGCACCGTGAGGAGCTTGAGGTGACAGGTGAATTTAATGAACTAATTAGTGTGAAGTGGAGTGGCTTGAAAAACTGATTTTCAGACAGTGTGCGAGGAGGCTGAGAGGAGGAAGCTACTGTGCTGGACTGTGTTGTGCTGGGCTGTGTTGGGCAGAAGAGGACTCCCCTACTTACCTGGAACCCCCCCCACTTAGAGGATTGTTGGCACCTGAAGGAAAAGGACTTCCCAGTTACCTGAAACTCACCCTTGGAGGATCACTGGCAAATAAAAGAAGAGGAAAGTAAATAATATTCTCTATGTGTCTCTCACTCTGACTCTGACTCTCTCCCAAATATCAGGAGGCTTGCAATGGTGTGAGGCTGTGGAAGAGTGGGTCCCTCTCCCCCCCCGATTGAAGGTTGTGCTACCACCATCTTAAAGTCCACCAGAAATGCATCCTTGGGATTTGTGTAAATAAATAGTGTTTGCCCTTTTTTACCAGAAACCTCTGTTTGGTTATTGTCACTCGAAATAGTGCACCCTGATGTAAATAAAAAAACAACATACATACTTTTCTGTCATTTATTGTCAAATTTTAAGTGTTATATACTTTAAACATACCGATAAGTCTGAACTTGTATGGCACTTGAATGGAAAACATTACTGTAGTTGTCTTTACTACATTTCAAGTAACTGAATTTCTTCTTCTTCTTCTAAACAAAAGACCTTTGAGCTGCCCACTCCCTATTTTAACCATGTATTAACTAGTGGCATTAAACCCAACAGGTCCCCACACATCTCTTTCTTCTCTTTGTGAAGAAATCTCACATTCACCAAAAGCTGGGCATTATCTGTTACATCTCTGGGCTCATCAATGGCTAAGGATATGCATACTGCGTTTTGAACAGCTGCATCAAGCTGTGCCAGTTGATCCTCTGCTAATAGATCAGTTTTTCTGGTTGTCGTTGAAGCTGACTGTAAGGTTTGGATGATGGTGAATCCTTACAATCAGGATGAAGGCCAGCAGGATTGGAGTGCAAGCATGAGAGAGGACAGAATCAGTCACACAAAAGTTGGTTGCAGAGCTCTTAGTTTACTGGTGAGCTGAGGCAAATGACACAAACAAAGTCCAAAAGTTGTTACATAGAGGTCACAGGATGGCTGGACAACCAAAGCAGTCTGACTGGTGTAGCAGGTTACATTGGATAGCGGCGGTGACGTCCAACCTGACCCCCATTCTTTGACACACTACCCTGCTTTCCCACCTGGTATGAGTACCCCTAGCCTCTACCAAATATCACCTAGTGCAGGGACCCTAGACACTAGCACCACACATATCGAATACCTTTACAATTTAATCACACTGATATTTACATAAACTAACCTTTGGCCTAACACAGATCAAAATAGAATACATAATAAACTAAAGAAATACCCAACAAAAGCCAAACTTAAGTAAAACCCCTCTACCCACTCCCCTCTCTCCTTCCTGCCCACTTGGTACAGCCTGATGAGGTAATTGACACCTGCCGAGTCTGGCAGCATTCCCATGTGTGCACTGCATGAAAACACGCCCCCCGGAAGTAGACCTCAAACAGAGAGAGTGGCTAGTAGGGGTTCCCAAAATAAAAGCACAACAAAAAATAAACTTCCTGTCTTAGCCAATGTGCATAGTTTTTTCACCTCTACTTGGTAGAATTCCAATCCTTCAACTTTAACTTACTGTTGATATGGTAATTTGGTTATAGTTAGTAAGCTAATGGTTAATCAGAGTTCCAGATTAATGATAATAAATTGAGACTAAAACCATATTGGCTATTTTGCCTATTAGTTTAGGCTGGTGCCCCGAGGACTTAAATATATAAATAAATACAACAGATAACATCCACTAGTATCTGTTCCTGTGGCTTTCTGGGACTTGGGGAAGATGAGGAACTCATGTTGTGTCTCGGCCACCTCTGGACAGGACATAACACTCCTCAGTGTACACTCAACTGCTTGTTCATGCAGTTACCCAATCAGCCAATCATGTAGCAACATTTAAAACTCCTGCGGATCCAGGTGAGGAGCTTCATGATTGTTGATCTGAGTGTTTCTCAAATTGCTGATCTCCTGGATTTTCACGCACAACAGTCTCTAGAGTTTTTACTCAAAATAGAGCAACAACAAAAGCATTTAGTGAGCAGCAGCTTTATGTTGATGATAGAGGCCAGAGGTCAGAGGAGAATGGACAAAAAGGCTACAGTCACTCAGTTAATCACTCTTTGAGCAAAAAAGCTTCAGAGTGAACAACACGTCCAACAGCAACAGTAGAAGACCACGTCAGGTTCCACTTCCTGTCACCAAGAACAGAACCCTGAGGCTGCAGTGAACACAGACTAACCAACACTGGACAGTTGAAGACCTGGTCTGATGGATCTGGAATTGTGCTAAGGCAACAGAATGTAGAGTCAGAGTCTGAATCCATGGAGCCAACCTGCCTTGAGTACCTGGAGTCTAGGATGGTGGTGGTGGTGTGATGGTGTGGAGAATGTTTTCTTCTTAATACCAATCAATCATGGTCTGCATGTCTCAGTCTATCTGAGTATTGTTGCTGACCATGTTCATCCTTCATGGCCACTGTTCACCATCTTCTAATTGCTCTCCAGCAGGATCATGTTCCTGACAAATCTGATGAGATGATGTGATGCCTCATGTCAACATGGAGCAGAGTCTCAGAGGAAAGTTTCAACATCTGGTGGATCCATGACATGAAGAACTGAGGAACGACCCAGTGTCAGTGTGCTGTTCCTAATAAAGTGTTAATTGACTGTACATTGGGAAGTTTTTCAAGATACTTCAGGTGAAGTAGACATCTTCTTTTAATTTTGTGAAAGACAGTCAGAGACAGTCAGTCTGTATTCTGTTACACAGCAAAGTCTAGCTACATTTTATTAACATTAGTGGGTATACTGAAATGAGTTAGGCTGCGTTTTATAGCTGATGTTACAAAGTCTTGCTTGAAGGAACTTTATAAGATTTTGTCAGAGGTTAGATTTGTATTATCCAGAATCCAGGCAAAGGAAGTGTGGGAAGCATTTTAAATGAGAGGCACCAGCACTTACTGCAAATGTAAATGTAAATGAAAACAGGGTGGATATGTCATAATGTGGTGTTCTCAATCAGTTTGTTTCCAAAAGGTGGATGTCCTTTATTTTCCCTACAGTGGCAGTGCACCTGAATGCACCGTGAGGAGCTTGAGGTGACAGGTGAATTTAATGAACTAATTAGTGTGAAATGGAGTGGCTTGAAAAACTGATTTTCAGACAGTGTGCGAGGAGGCTGAGAGAAGGAAGCTGCTGTGCTGGACTGTGTTGTGCTGGGCTGTGTTGGGCAGAAGAGGACTCCCCTACTTACCTGGAACCCCCCCACTTAGAGGATTGTTGGCACCTGAAGGAAAAGGACTTCCCAGTTACCTGAAACTCACCCTTGGAGGATCACTGGCAAATAAAAGAAGAGGAAAGTAAATAATATTCTCTATGTGTCTCTCACTCTGACTCTGACTCTCTCCCAAATATCAGGAGGCTTGCAATGGTGTGAGGCTGTGGAAGAGTGGGTCCCTCTCCCCCCCCGATTGAAGGTTGTGCTACCACCATCTTAAAGTCCACCAGAAATGCATCCTTGTGATTTGTGTAAATAAATAGTGTTTGCCCTTTTTTACCAGAAACCTGTGTTTGGTTATTTTAACTCAAAGTGGTTCCTAACCGGTCCAAGTTCCAGAACCTTTTAACTTTTATTCTTAATTGTGTGTTGTGACATATTTTTGGCGTTGTTTGGCAGGACTTGGACTGTTGTGTTGGGGCCTCATTGGGCTAATTTTCCATACCAGGTATTATGCCAAATCCAGCACCTGCCATGGTGGCACCTTTTTTCATAGGCGCACCTTGGGCCCCAAAATTCACTGGTCACGGCCTGGATTTTAATGAGTGGAGAAGCCAGATGCAAGCCATACTTGGAGCACAGGTATGGGCTGAAGCACAACAATGCGACTTCATCATAAGCACTCTTGAAGGAGAAGCCAGACGAGAAGTCTTGATTTTGGAAGAAGCTGAGAGGGCCACTTCTGCAATGTTATTTCACTTTCTCAATGAACTGTATGGTGATAGAGAATTAATTGGTTCACTAAGATCTATGTTTTTTGACTGCAGACAAAAACCAGCAGAAACTGTCTGAGCCTATGCTCTTTGCCTTCGGGAGCTAGGTAAGAGGCTACAGTCCAGAGACCCTCATGCTCCTGGACGGATGGATGTCCAGCTACGTGACCAGTTTGTCACAGGGCTACAACTAGGAGCCATTCGAAGTGGGGTAAGGAAGCAACTTAGAGAAAACCCAGATCTAACATTTACTAGGATTCGACAAATGGCCCTGGACATGGAGATGGACCAAGTGGAGGGAGATTGGCCAGAGTCGACATGTGCCTCTGTTACTGAAAGGAGGTTGGTGCCCAACCTGACAGTAGGCTGGAAGGTGGATTTTAAGGAAGAAATCTTGGAGGAAGTAAAGGAACATATATGTGAGGTCATACAACAGGAATTTCAGAGACTCCACCCCTCTCCACTGCAACAGGTAACCCCTCCCCATAATAGCCCAATTAACCACCAACGTTACCCTCGTAGTCCCACACCTTACCAGCAAAGGGGAGAGCAGAGGCCGTGTAGCCCGACCCTTAGGAGACCACACCAGCAGGAGAGACTCCAAGCCAGAGATTCAGGGAGGAGGTCGAGAGTCACTCCAAGAGCACATGCACAGCAACATAATTCCAACAAAGACACTATAAGTTCTGGTTTAAGGTGGGATGAGCAGGGCCGACCCATATGTAAGCAGTGTGGAGTAAGTGGCCACTATGCTAGAGAATGCCAACAGCAGGATTTAAACTGCTGAACCGAGTCACTACGGGCCAAGTGACTGGTAGCCATACAGTGGCCCAGAATAAAGTTGTCAGAGAAGCTGTAGTTGGGTCCTGCCCTAAAGTCCCCGTGACCTTTAACGGTAAAACTGAGTTGTATAATGGACACGGGCTCACCAGTGACTTTAATGTCTGAAACTTGTTTTAACCATTTTTTTCCCATGAAGGAAGTAGGTTCTGTCGGAGACTTGACATGGCTGAGGCTAAGGGCCGCAAACAACACCAAGATACCCTATGTAGGCTATGCCATGATGGATGTGAAAGTGGGGGACCTGGCACTGGGTGAGTTGGGAGTCGTCATCACTAAAGATATAATTGGTGACCCAAATGAACCACCTTTGTTGGGTATGAACATTATCCAGTGCTGTTGGATGTGATCCACAGGTGAAACACAACTTTGCTTCTGCCCCAACCCCAGTGGAAAGGGCCTGGGAAATGTCCTTTGAGGTTTGCAGATGCATTGACTTGGCACCCCCTAGTGGGACCCTACGGCCAGCATACCGGTCTCCTGTTTGTGTTCCAGGTCAGAGTGAGATCTTACTCTGGACGAGAGCGCCATCCAGTGCCCTCGATGGGCATAGTGTATTGGTAGAACCCTTGGAAGAGTCCGGGCTGGTTTCTGCTGCTAGAGCGTTAGCTACTGCAACCCGTGGACGAATACCAGTATGGGTAAGAAACCTGGCCCCTTACCCTATATGGTTAAAGTGCTACCAGCCTATTGCCACTTCTTCAGCCTGCCCATCTGACATAAGAGAAATGGAGGACCTCATTCTAAAAGAAGTCAGCCCTGGTGTTGTGGAAGTGGGTGTAGGACGGGTGAGCACTGACTGCAAGGATGAGATTGTACAGAACCTATGTTTCCAAGGTGATGGCTTGACTAACATCCAGCAGGAGAAAATGCAGGCCATGTTGCAGAACTGGGGACATTTGTTTGCAAAGCATGACGAGGACTTCGGCTGTACAGGACAGGTGCAACACAACATCCCCACTGGTGTAGCGGCACCGATCTGAGAGAGATATCGGCCCATCCCTCCAACCATGTACCAGGAAGTCTGTGGCCTCCTGAAGGACATGTTGAAAGCCGGAGTGATAAAGGAGAGCTCCAGCCCATGGGCCGACCCCGTCGTCCTTGTCTGCAAGAAGAGTGGTGAGTTGCGCTTTTGTGTTGACTACCGCAAACTAAATGCTGTCACCCATAAAGATGCCCACCCATTACCACGCATTGAAGAGGCATTAACCACTCTTTCCAAGGCAGAATACTACTCCACCCTTGACCTGGCCAGTGGGTACTGGCAGGTGGAAGTTGCACCTCCAGACAGAGAAAAAACTGCCTTTTGCACCCCATTTTGGTTATGAGTTTGAACGCATGCCCTTTGGCCTCTGCAATGCTCCAGCAACATTTCAGAGACTGATGCAGAGGTGCCTGGGGGGTCTTGTCTCTGAATCTGCATTAGTATACCTGGATGATGTCATCGTCTTCTCTGCTGACTTCGACACCCACATGAACGACCTCGAAAAGGTATTTAAAAGATTGTCTAGTTTTGGTTTGAAGCTACGACCTGACAAATGTGCTTTATTCCAGAGGCAGGTGAAGTTCCTCAGACATGTGGTGAGTGGGGAAGGAGTGTCGCCAGACCCTGGAAAGATAGCTTGTGTACAAAACTGGGTCACACCACAGACTGTCAGTCAAGTGAGGTCGTTTCTTGGCTTTGCTGGCTACTACCGCCGCTTCATTGCTGACTTTTCCAAGATCGCACAGCCACTCAATGCCCTTTTGACCGGTGTCCCCAAAGGTGAGAAGAAAGCTATGGTACAATGGTCCACAGAGTGTGAAGAGTCCTTCAAAACCCTGAAGGAGGCACTTGCCCAAGCCCCGGTCCTTGGTTTTGCAGATTTTGCCCTCCCCTTCAGGGTTTATACTGATGCCAGCCTTACAGGCTTGGGTGCAGTGCTTGCACAGGTTCAGGACGGAAAAGAACGTGTGATAGCCTATGCCAGCCGCAGCCTCCATCCAGCAGAATGGAACGATGCCAATTATAGTTCGTTTAAGCTTGAACTTCTTGCTTTAAAATGGGCTGTAACTGACAAGTTCAAAGATTTCCTCTGGGGCACGCAGTTCACCGTGTTTACAGATAATAATCCCCTTGTCCACCTCCAGTCAGCTAGACTGCGGGCCGTTGAACAACACTGGGTGGCTCAGCTTGCTAATTACCACTTTGATGTGAAGTATAGGCCAGGAAAGGAAAATGTTAATGCTGATGTGCTATCTCGACTTCCACCACAGGTCCAAAGCTCCCATCCTCTGAAGTCGACACATGTACAGTGCATGCTGTACGGACCCCTGGTCACTGGCAACCATTACAGGAGGAAGATCCTATCATTCAGCGCTTGAGGTATACCAGCAGAGGACAGCCATCTACAAAAATAGAGCGTAGCAAGGAACCAGCAGCAGTGACTCGGCTCCTCGGGCAGTGGGATCGCCTTGCAATGGTGGATGGAGTGCTGATGCGGTGGGTCCAGGACCCTGCTTCTAAAGAAGTAATGTCTCAGATTCTTGTCCCCCTACAGCAGCGGTGGTCCACCATGTTGATGTGGTAGTCAAGCAACCTGCCTCACCTGGGGGGCCAACATATCAGGTACGGCCAGAAGGTAAGGAGGGTCCCCTCCGAACCATCCACTGCAATAGGTTACGTCTGTGTACTTTCTATATCCCTGTCCAGGAAGAAACCCAACCTGCCAACGATGATGCCGGTGACTCCGTTGCAGACATGGCAACTCAATGGCTGATGTTAGCCCCCCAGAGGATGGTCCATGACGCCAGAGAAGATGATCCTCGGGTTTCTCCAGCCCGACGCTCATGGAGGACAAACCTAGGCCAGCCACCAGAGTGCTATGGCTGGTGAGTGCAAAATATAACTGAAGGGGGGACGTTGCAACTGGGACCAACAGGAACAATTGGGTCCCCGAGGATGTGGACAGGAAAAAGTGGGGGAGTGTCATAATGTGGTGGTCTCAATCAGTTTGTTTCCAAAAGGTGGGTGTCCTTTATTTTCCCTACAGTGGCAGTGCACCTGAATGCACCGTGAGGAGCTTGAGGTGACAGGTGAATTTAATGAACTAATTAGTGTGGAGTGGAGTGGCTTGAAAAACTGATTTTCAGATGGTGTGTGAGGAGGCTGAGAGGAGGAAGCTGCTGTGCTGGACTGTTGTGCTGGGCTGTGTTGGGCAGAAGAGGACTCCCCTACTTACCTGGAACCCCCCCACTTAGAGGATTGTTGGCACCTGAAGGAAATGGACTTCCCAGTTACCTGAAACTCACCCTTGGAGGATCACTGGCAAATAAAAGAAGAGGAAAGTAAATAATATTCTCTATGTGTCTCTCACTCTGACTCTGACTCTCTCCCAGATATCAGGAGGCTTGCAATGGTGTGAGGCTGTGGAAGAGTGGGTCCCTCTCCCCCCCGATTGACGGTTGTGCTACCACCATCTTAAAGTCCACCAGAAATGCATCCTTGTGATTTGTGTAAATAAATAGTGTTTGCCCTTTTTTACCAGAAACCTGTGTTTGGTTATTTTAACTCAAAGTGGTTCCTAACCGGTCCAAGTTCCAGAACCTTTTAACTTTTATTCTTAATTGTGTGTTGTGACCGATATACTGATCGGACCTCTGTTATATATGAGTTTGTGAAGCAGCAGTGATCAACAGAGGCTACAGTCATTAAACTGCAGGAGCATTGGGATGTATAGAAATCATTCATGTAGGTCAAGATGAGCAGTGAGTCATGTGAACTTCTACCAGCCAGAAACGGTGGAGAGCAGTGAAGCTCACTGACAACTCTCAGAGGAAGTGTATGTGGTTTGATATTTTTATAGATAGATAGAGATAGAGATATAGATAGATAGATAGAAGTCTTCAGTGTTGTATCTGTGGTTCACTACAAGACTGCATCATTTAATTTTCAAATTTTACCCATTAATAGTGATGTGATTCATGTATTGTAATTAGAATTTAGGGCAGTCAGCTCAATTTCAAGTTCAGCTAAATTAATTTACAATTAATGGATAAATGTAACATAAATGATTTTAATTATTTGTGTGGTGTACAAGTAACAAACAAAATGAAAATAATTATAACTATAATATATATATTTTTAATTTTCACTTGATGTGAAAATTCAGGGACAGCTTTTCAGTTGTAGAGAAAGTCCATTAAAGATTTCTTAATGTATCATAATCCATTAATTAAATCCCTTAATTTGCACCTTGACTGAAGAATTCAATTCCTTTGCAACACAAATTAAGCGATATACGGAGGTAATGTTATTTTGTGAATTTTAAGAGGCATTTAGTACATTAGAATCTATTAGTTTATCCATTGATTTTCCCAAAATCTGATTGAATTAATTGTAGTGTCCAAATACTGAAATTATTTCAGATCCCTAATTAATGTTAAATCCTAAACTTAATAACACTTCAATTTGATAATTAAAGTTAAATATTTCAAATGAATATGCAAATTAGGGGACAGATATGCACCTGTTAAAATCTAGTTCAGGTGCTTGGTTTTCAGGTTATATGGGTTTCCTTCAGGCCTTTTCAAAGTAATGGTCAAATCAAAGGATGATGTCCATGATGAGTTGAAGTGAGATGTTGTCACGAGATAAAGTTTTTTATTTTTAGAGTGTCTCTCACCGTGACTCAGGGTACTTGGTGAGGGTGGCCAGGCTGCTGGTGTACATGTGACCTCCTACATCGATGTGGACAGGTGCGTTGGTTTTGGTGAGCTGGGCTGGTGTGGGGATGCCGGCAGAGCCCAGAGGAGACACTGGAGGCACAGAGACCAGCTGCTGGCTGGACATGCTGCTGCTACTGCCAGAGCTGTCCTGGGACACAAAGCACACAAACACACACACACACACACACACACACACACACACACACACACACACACACACACACACACACACACACACACGCACACACACACAACACACACACACACACACACACACACACACACACACACACACACACACACACACACACACAAACACACGCACACACACACAAACACACACACACACACACACACACACACACACACACACACACACACACACACACAAGGACTGTGGTGTTATTACCAGTATATAATGACCATTGTGTTATTAGCAGTAGTGTTGTTGTCAGATCAAAGAGACCAGTCAGACATTTGCATTTGTTCATTTGTTAGAGATGATGGGCTCAAAATGCAGCAGAGTCACAGCTGATGTTTTACTGTGGGCTGTGAGAGTGCACCACCTCAACACAAGCTGTTTCATGACCAAAAAACAAAACAAAAAACAAGTTATATGAAGAAAGCACAAGACATTACATTCTCATTACAGACTGACCTCCCACAGAGGAGCAACGCTTCATGCTCAGGTGACAAAGCCCCCTGGTGACCATGGTATTAATGAGGGTAGCGAAGGAAGAAGTCAGGTGATCAGGGCGCATCACATTCACACAGGAGACCAGTTTCACAAAGATAGACTTTGGCTGTGTCTTAGATGGAACAAATAGTAAGACACACTGGCAGATAGACTGAGTCTAAATTTACCTGTTGAACAAAGCAGTTTAGTTTTTGACTCTCTTAAACTCTTAAAGCCTGTGGTACAATGAATTCTGGGTAAATTAAGACTTTTTTCAATATAAAAAAAAGGCTGACCAAGGACCCACACTGAGCTTCATTTACCTCAGCAGAAAATGTTTGTCTACTGGAAGCATTCAACAGTAACAAGGACATTTTACTTTGGAAATTCAGCGAAGAGTCTAAAAAAAAAAAAAAAATCAGATTTGGAAAAACAAATCTTGCAGTCTCTAAAAACTCTTTCCCTTCTCATTGCTCTCTCCATATCAATATTAGCAAACCACAAATTATCAGACATGTTTTCCTGTTTTTTGTTGTTGGGTTTGACTGGTCAGTCACCCGTATCAATGTCATTGATTATTATCATGATAATACTGGTCTTGAAGTAGCATGGGGGTAAGGTGTCTAATGTTTTTGGCTTAAAATGACCCTATGAGCTGCATCTATGAGCAACATTCATACTGGATCAACACTACAGACTAGTCTGAGATATCTCTGTGAAACCGGCTCCAGGTGTCAGGTTCTTGGTGACTACAACCTCTGGATTTTAATTTAACCATCTCACATAACCTTAACGAAAGACATGGACAACAAACATATGCTGTCATTTCATTTGGAGGATTTGTTTTCTCTGCCATGGGTAGGAGGGTCCTCACCTCTGATCTCTTCAGTCTCTTTTAAAGCTGCACAGTGAAAAGTTTTAGATTAACTATGTCACTCATAGAGACAAACCCACAGACAATTTTTTGCAGAAAATTTTTGCATCTTCCAAATAATTGTATTACTGTTTTGGTTCAGCATCACACTTAAATAATTGATAAAGAGCAGACAGACACAGTCAGAGAGCAGTTGATTAACACAGCGAAGCATTTAGAGGACCTGGATCAGTGGTTCCCAACCTGTGGGCCGGGCCGACAAATCAATTACAAAACAGTAAAATTTTGGTCAAACGATGTAGTTATAAAAAAATTTATTTTAAAGTTTTGAAATTAAATGAACATTGTTCATCGTATTAAGGCCTATCACTATAATAATCGCCAGCCAGACCACAGACCACACATGTTTGCGATCTCAGTCTGATTGAGTAAAAACTTGAGTATCAAAATGGATAGCTAGTTAACAACAGGAGGAATTAAGAGGAAAAAGAATCTAGAGATAGATGGTGAATTGACAAGTGATCTCTCCCCATCAAATAAAAAAGTAAATCTGATATCCTGTTTTCAGTTCAATCCTGGATGTTTGACCATAATCATTAAAATAAAAAGTGCTCTGACAAGACATTATTTGTCCTCTGTACACAGGGTCAGATGTGGCCTGCCAACATTTTTGAGATTTTCAAGTGGGCCATGAGTTGGAAAAGGTTGGTGTGATCTAGATATTCTCAGGAACACTGTCTTCTTAGCATTGAAAGTGAATACTGGACTTTTGTTTATCAGGTGTCCAGAGACAATACTGATGCTTCATGTCTGCTGGATGTGAGAAGAGGAGCTGTTTGTCTTATTGTATAGAAGCAGCTGTAAGTACGATCCCAGAGGGGTTAACATGCCCTGCTCATACAGAAGTTTATTTTAGATTATATATGTCAGGTCTGTGGGACGACTGTTCCTCTCAATCCAGTCCAAGTGTCTCCAAGGCTACCTTGTTCTGCAATGAGCCAATCACAATGCCCCTTGTGACATCCTTTGAACTGTTCCACTAGGTGAACTTTTTGAGTGTTGATGTTGGAGAATCACAGCTGAGCCTCAGGACTGTCAGACAACGCCAGAGGAAATACAAAGACAGCCTGTCAGCCACACAGATATGACTGCTGCTCCAGATTGCCTTGTAGGCTACTCACTAACACCAGCTGCCTGCCAATAATAAAAGCAACAAGCTCAGAGAGAAGCTGTTTGGCAGCGTGGTGGGCTGAAACACAGGTCCTCTGGGCTCTTACTCAGCTCTTTCTACACGGTTCTGCTGTTTTCTTTCATTAACATCCAAACTGCTCTTTTCAGACCTGTTCAGCTATAATTCAGCTGGTCCTGTTCAGTTCTGATTCTGAGGTCTGACATCTAGTCCAGGACTTGCCAGAACTTTTCTTAAACTGAACTGTCCTCTACTTAATTTTTTCACGGTTCTCCACTGCTCCAAACATTATAGTGTGCGCCTGCACTTCAAGGAGGACTGCTTCAGAAACCACGCACAGTTAGATGTTTCATTTTCACAACAGTTATTTCTGTAATTCACACTTAATGCGGCTGAACAGGGGACTCAGACTCAGTCTGTCAGTCTGCCAGTCTGCATTGTTATTGTGGATCTTTGATGTTTAACGCATTACCGCGACCTGATCATGTTAGTAAGAAGCAGCATAGCAAAGATATAAATGCTTAAACGTTTGTCAATATTGACTATACCTTGTTCGCTTGGATAAATTATCAATATTTTAACTGCTAAATTCATTGCACAGTAACTATGCACACAGATTTACCAGCATCTTAAACCAGCAGGAAGTGAAGTGCTGGAGACTCTCTACCTGCCGACTCTCTGTCTGTTCCTCCATTATTTATATTCATTTAGTCCACACATAAAAAATCAAGAGTTTCTCATAAAAATATAAGTTATCAATATTGTCATCCGAAGTCTTTGCAGCACTCTCCATATTTATGCCAGTAATCACATCACCACCAGGAAAGAAAATAAATCCTTTAATCTTTAAAGAAGCCAACACAACAAGAAATGAGCAGTGTGTGTATAGACAGGCTTCTCTGCACCTGCTCATGTGACCCACTTTTATTTTGATGTCATAACTTATTTAGCTGATCTACTGGACTATCCACCAATCGTAGAAGGAGTCAAGGTAAATGGATTCTCCTGCACAGGTGACATGCAGGTGCGCCTGCTATAAAGGCTTTGTCCACAGGACGCTATTGTTTGTGCTGAAGGCGCCTGTGACCTAATTTTCAGATTGCTTCTCTTAAGCTTTTATTGTTGCTAGGTTACAAACATTTCTTCTTTGTGAACATCAGGTCTACTTTAGAAAGGTTGGCTAAATGATGAGTAGAAATTGCATCCTGGCATTGGTAGCAATTCTTGACATGACCGTTGATGAACCTTTGAAGTTGAAACTGTGCAGGAAAGAAGCTGAACCACTGACTGGCATTTCAAACTGAACAGGATCCAGTTTGAGGTAGGTTTAGAGGACTGGTCCAGACCAGGTATATACAGACCATCCACCCTTCTGAACAGCTCTGTATTTACCTTTAGTCAACTGATGAGTTGTGTCAACAGTCGCTGTGGCTACAGTCACATTATGTTCCATTCAGTTTTTAAGGTTAATTTCTGTTTGGTTGCATTCAATCACTAATGACACAGAGTCAAGTCAAGTCAAATCATTTTTATTTGTATAGCACCAGTTCACAACATATGTTATCTCAAGGCACTTTCCAAATAGAGCAGCTCTAGACCTTCTCTTTATAATATTATTTACAAAGACCCAACAATTCCCACCAAGAACAGTGGCAAGGAAAGACTTCCTTTTAAGAGGCAGAAAACTCGAGCAGAACCAGACTCAGGGTGGGTGGGGCCATCTTCCTCAACCAGTTGGGTTGGGAGAGATAGATAGAGCAAGAGAGAGAGAGAGAGCATGCAAGCAAGAGAGAAAGAGTGAGAGCAAGAGATCGCACAAAGGAAAAGAACAAGCATGTGCAATGATAGCAATATTAATAATAGTGATAGTAGTGGCAGTAACAGCAGTAGTAATGTAATTGCAACTGTAGTGGTCCTGCTGATAAAAATAGTAATGACAGCTAACAACATTAATAATCATTGTTATTAATGATAGTAAATTTTGGTAAATTCTAGCAGGTTTAGCAGCAGGTGTTAAACAGGATCATGGGGGCAGTAGGTGGTTTACAGTTCCAGATCCAGACTCTACAGCTACAGCTCTGGAGGCGGGAAGACCTGCGGAGAGTAACAGGAAGGAGATAGAGAAGGAGAGAAAGAGACACACAGCCTGGGCGCTCATGTGCTTGAGGGAAAAAACAAATGGTTAGAATGATGCAGTGATTTTCAGGAAGTTTACAGTGATCTCTTCGGCAGAACAACCTGGGCTATTTTGTACTGAGTTTACTGGTTTATTGAGATTGAGGCCCATCCGCCGGTGGTAGGATGGCAACAGGTACAGAGCCTGAGCTTGAAAAAGAATAAGAAGCGAGCTGGAAGTTAAGGCATAAAAATATGTTTTAAGTTTAGATTTGAAAGTCTGAATGGAGTCAGACAGTCTGATATCAGCAGGGAGGTTGTTCCAGAGTAGAGGGGCCCGATAGGAAAAGGCTGTGCAGCCAGCTGATGTCTTTTGAACTCTGGAAACAGACAGGAACCCTAAATTCTGGGAACAGAGAGCATGAGATGGACTATAAGGTTTAAGCAGATCACACAGGTATGAAGGAGCAAGTACATTTAGAACCTTATATGCCATCAAAAGCACCTTAAAGTCTGATCTGATATGGACAGGAAGCCAATGAAGGCTAAAATCAGTGTAATATGGTCAAACTTTCTGGATTTGGTAACAATTCAAGCTGCAGCATTCTGAACCATTTGAAGACGTTTAATACGAGCACGTGGCAGGCCAGAAAACAAAAAGTTAAAATTAATCAAGTCTTGATGAAACAAAAGCATGAATTAAGATTTCAGCATTAGTCTTAGACTTTATTGTTACTTGATCAAACTGGTGTCTATGTTGGGTCAGGCAAACCAGCATCTCAGTTTTGTTTTAAATAAATTCCATGACTGCAAATAATTTGAAAAGGAGAAGTTAACAGGGACTCAATATAATGCTCTGCTGGTTTTGTAGAAGCTTGAGAAACATTTTATGTCTAATCTCGTCTATTTTATTACTGAAAAATTCTAGAAAGTAATCGGCTGCCGCTTAGCTACAGTGTCAAAAAGAAATCTATGATTGTGTTTATTGTTACTGATTAACTGAGAGAAGTGGGTTGCTCTAGCAGTGGAGAGAGCATGCATATATTTTAACACACACACGCCACTATGAGCAGAGTGCTTCAGATTTTGATATGCTCGGTCGTGTGGTAAATACATTTAAACTAGTAATGTGAGAACAGTCTAGTGTTGCCTCAAGCTTGATAAAAAAGTGATCAGAGATTGCAGAAGTGACGGGAGACAGTCAGACTACATACCTGTGTTGTCAGTGCAGAGTGTTGGTTCAGCCACAAACTGGGTGAACCCAAAAGTGTCAATATGTGCTTCAAAGGCTTTACTTAGAGGATCCCAGGCCTTATTCAAGTGAATATTAAAGTCACTAATTATTAGAATGTTGTCGTGTCAGTGACAAGACCTGAGATAAATTCACCAAATTCTTCCAAAAACTGTGAATAAGGGCCGGGTGGTCTGTAAAGTATCACAAGATGAAATGGTCGTAGTCTGTCATCCTGGAGAGGGCTAATCTTAGCTGATGAAGAAGATTTCAATATAAGAGCTTCCAAAGAGTTAAAGGTCCCTTCCCGTTTAGTCACTAGCCTGAAATCTGATTTATAGATTAAAGCCACACCCCCACCTTGCTTAGTGACTAAAGCAGCATGTGCATTGGTATAATCAGGTGGGGAAGTCTCAATAAGAGGAAGGATAACATTTGGTTTAAGCCATGTTCCACAGACCAATCATATCCAGCTTATGCTCAAGAATCAAGTCATTTATTAGTAATGCTTTACTGGACAATGATCTAATGTTCAGGAAACCAAATTTGAGGGTCCTCTTAAGGCTGGAGTTACTAGCAACAGGCTGGTCAGTGAGGCTTCTGGTAGACAAAGCCTTAATAGGAATAAGACATCTTTTTTAGAGGGCCTGCGCACGTGATGGTTGGAGGATACAGTAGTGATCTTGTTTTGGAGAAATGTGTCAGATGCTTTGTGTGATACTTTGTTGCCACAAGTTATAGGAATGGTGGTGGGAGAGGGAGACAGTCTCAATATTATAAATATGGCAAATCAGGCAGATTGTCTATACTATGGGGATTTTCCTCCCTAGACTTAGATTCTAGACTAGTGGACTCCAAAACCGCACTTCCTAAAACCGTAACAGGCTCTCCAATCACCTGCAACCTGCTGGGCACTAAGTCCCAAGTGTCAAACTTGCTGTAAACACCTATCTACAATGCTAGACAAAACAGCAGCCCCTTTTCTGGTAAGATGATTTCAGCAGGTCAGGGCAGCCCCAGAAAGGCCAGTTATCTACAAAACTATATCTCTGCTCTCTACAGTGACAGGCCAGCCAGCGGTTCAGAGACAGTTAATCGATGCCAACTAATCTTTCTGGCAAACTGAAACGTCCTCGTAAGGCTAGCTTTAGTGATCTCTGACTGCTTCATCTGTATATCATTGGCACCAACATGAATAACTATGTGGTTGTAGCTGGAGCTAGTGGAGTGTGCCTGGGTACCCTGTTTCTCCCTGTGTGAATGGCAGCACCCAAAGATTAGCTTCAATGTCGGAGGCTCTGGCCCCAGGTCGGCAGTAAACGCTGGCTGGTGAAGCTAGTCTAACATTGCGGGTAATGGAGTCCCCTATAACTAGTGTGCGTAGCTTAACCCTGTCCCCAGAGGTGGAAGAGGAACCCAGGCCAACAGGATTACCAACAGGGCTGGCAAGGGTTGCAAACCAGTTAGCAGTCAGGAGAGGTGACTGCAGACAGCTGCTCTAGCTGACAGACACGTCTCTCTAGTTGAGACATCCTTTCTGTGAAAGCGGAACAGTCAGCACAAGCCATAGTTACAACAGCGAGGTATTGTTAGCTGAAAGGCCATTGGGATAGGCTAAGCTAGACTAAGCTAAGCAAACAAGAAACCACTTAAAAAGAGAGAATTCTGTTTAAAATCACCCAGTGAAGTTAGAAGATAGTGACAATTAACCAATCAATTGTAGAATCAGAGAGATTTAGAAGATGTAGAGTAAGGAGAGTCAGGAAAGACAGCAGAGAAATATTATCGATCTCATGGAAAAATTTTTGCGTCACAGGAAGCAGCGTCATCTTCAATGTTAGAGTGTGTGCTTTATCTCCGGCAGTGGTGGATAGTAAGTACATTTACTCAAGTAGTGAAGTACAGTGTTGAGGTACTTGTACTTTACTGGAGTATTTTACTTTACCTTTTACTCCACTACATTTATCTGACAGCTTTAGATACTTTTCAGATAAAGATTTGATAATATAAGAAGCTTTTAAAATACAACACAGTGTTAAATGTCTCTGTCCTAGGAGCAGTGACGGTGGCATCCTGGACAACATCAGATTGAGGAGAAGACAACCAGTGGAGGTTGTACAGGAGGGTGTTGGGAGTGTCACCTGAGGTAAAGGCCAAAAGTTTCTCCACTAAGACTCTTAAGATGTTGATGTGGCCCACACACCAGCTGCAGTGCAGAGCATCACCAGGTTTGACAGAGTGACAGATTCCTGTGAACATCACTGAACACCCGAACAACAAAGGCTCCTTCAACACCTGGCACCCCCTACTTAGACATATGATTAATAATCCTTTTGTCTGTGACTTGTGTTAAGGCAGACATCTTTGGGAAGCGATGGGTGGCAGCTCCAACTCACTGTCCAAAGTCTGTAGAAAACATAATTATGTGTCTTTTATGGTCAACTGTTAAGTTCTTATGGTAGAACTCAGATGTATTGCTACAGATATTTCACTTGACAGTCTTGACAGAGGGGGCTACTTCCCTCTGTGAACAGAGGCTGGAGGTGGGAAGTCTCTCTGTTGAATGGGGCTCCAGGAAGCTGAGCACTTAATTTTAACCTGCTGGCTGATCCACTCTTCTTCAGCTGTTCCTTAGGCATCTTCTCGGCATATGTCTCTAAAACTAAATCTCTCTGAATCTAAAACTATTTCCACTTCCTGTCACAGTCCTCCACTGCGAAAGGATCCATATAAAACTCTTACAAGATCCATTGCTACCTTAACCATCACAGTGTGCCCAACTACATTGGTTATTGGTCACCATAGTAACAGTAAATATTAATGCCAGCTAGCTAACTTGTTAGCTAACCTAACCTGTAGCTATCTGATCAGAAATATGACACTCACCTGATATCCGGACAGACAACATCCCTGCATGACCCCGACTTTCAGGTCATTAATAAATAGGCTCAGTGACGGCCAGGATCATTTTCTCCTCTGCCATTGTGGACAGTTATATTATTGTAAGTCCTGCCCCCTTCTTGATTTTGATTGGTTAGAGAGAAGTGACATTGAAGAGCCCCCAGTGCAGCTGCTCCAGTACTATGTGATCTTTCTGAAGATTTGACTGTGGTTGTCCTGAGCCAAAAACATCCAGTGTGTACTGTTTTCTGTGGCTGTCCATTATGAAGCATCATTGCAGCTGTAACATGAAGGTCTTCACTGAATTTGTCTGTTTCTTCTATGAAACACTCTGTCCAGTCAGGGAACATGAAAATTCCCACAGTACATGAACGCTTCACAGCATCTGTCAGGGCCTTAACCAGGATTTTCCAAATACAGAGGTGATGGGTCTCTTCAAAGCTCCTCCCACTAGAAACCAAGTCTCTAAAATGCTTTCAAATCCAGCCATCACATGAGAAGTGAGGAGACTCACACAGAGCAGGAGGAGGAGGAGGATGGAGAGAGGAAGGTGCGGACTGTGAGACTGTGTAATAAAGACCAGACTCTAGACATCACTGGACCCAGAGATGATGACTGAAGACAGTGTATCTGATTATATTAGTTTCTGACTATTTCCCATTTTGACTGCTTTTGTTTGTGGTTGTTTATTTAAATCATATCAACAAATTTGAAAATGACAGCGTGTACAAGCACACAGTCCAGTCACCCCACGAAGGCTACACAACAAAACTGTAGAGCTGCATACAGTACACAAATCTGTGTGTGTGTGAGTGAGGGAGACAGAGAGACACAAACACTGCACACAGGATGCATGTATACATGCTTATTCAGGGTGTGTGTGTGTGTGTGTGTGTGTGTGTGTGCACCTTTGATGATAGGAGAACAAGCATTCTTTACCCTGCAGCCATTACCATAATGCATGGTGGGTAAATTCATCAGCAGGTATAGTTACCAATGGCAACAGAGAGACATTCCCATTGAGAAACCACAGCTGTGTGTTTATGTATTTGTATGATCATGATGTCAGGATTGTTTGGTCTGCAAGTTTCCCTCTGCAGGTTTCTGTTGTCGGTAAGTTTCCCTTTCTCTCTGGACTACCTGTTTTGGACCGTGACCGTCACCGTGAGCAGAGGTAAGGTTATATAATTTTTTTTTTGGTATGATAACTTTCATTTATTAGTTTTATTTTTTCTGTGGACATAGCAAGCTAGCGTTCTCAAGTATCGATCAGCTATGGGTTTTTGTGAACTCGCACCATTTCCACCTAGCTTAAAATAGGCCTACTAAAGTTTGACTTAAGTGCATTGCAATACTAACTTAAAAATGATGTAAGAGTTTTGTCTACAGACATAAAATTGAGAGAAATATTTCTAAAACCAGTGACAGGAAATCGCCGTAGAGTTCACCGAGTTTTCCAAGGACTGCCTGGTTCAGAAAGCAAAAGCCCAGTGAATGAGCTCAGAGGTGCTTGCCTAAACATGATAAAAAGAGAAAAGTATTAGTTTAGTATTAGAAAAGTGTTACAATATTTTGATGAGACAATTTTGGCTGGGCCTACTAATTACTAAAGTTAATACCAGTTTCAAATTAAGTTTATTAAAACATCTGTTTCTCTAAAACAGAAATGACTGATATCCTGCAGTACAGGGCGACTATGTTGACTGTGACACTTAAAAATATTTTTTACATTTTCAGAGACGAGATAGATTATTATTTACCTGCAACAGTTAGTATTTACTACAAGCACACAGGCATTGCTGAAATTGTGCGAAAATAAAAGTTTAATTTAGAACAGTGACATTTTGATCCAGTTTTAGGAAATCCCACCTTGTTTGAATGATCTAGTTGGAATATTATTTGCTGATTGCATAGACAGAGAGAGGTTGATTGCTGGGTGAGCTAGATTAACTTTTAACAAGGGAGAGAGTGGCGCACTGCGCTGTTGGCTCATAAGCTTGTCTCAACAGAAAAGTCAGGCAGAATTTTAAGCTCTACCTCCCGTCTTACCTACACTGTTTTGTAAGTACTTCTAGTCCTAATAGAAAAACATCTGCTGTTATGAAATTACACACCGACAGCATCTGCAGTCTAAACTCTGATAAAGCATTGTACACAAACTGGAAACTGACATGCTACTATAGCAACACAGAATGCTGGGCGAATTAGCCTACAATAAAAGTTTGAAAATCAGTTGAGTAGCTTTAGTTAGAACATTTTTTTTGTAGTTTGTAAAACCATTATTTTCAAAACTTGGCCATGTTGTTTAGGCTTTAACATTAATAACATTCAGGACACAAAAACAAGAGACAAAGAGACAGGCTACAAGGAAATAGGGAAAAATTTTATTCCTCACTAAATCATTATTGTTATCAACAAGTCTCCTCTGTATTTCTCATGTGGCATCTGTCCATAGGCAATGTAAAATGGCCTGTTGGGATTGGTCTTGACTTCACACATAGTAGACTAATAAAAGTTTTGTTTTACTTTTATAGAAAGGGCAACATTTTAATCATTGAATGCTATTCAGTTGAAATATTTTAATTTGAGGATTTTCCTGGCAAATTTTGATAAAGTCGGCTTTAATACACTGTTAATACACTGCTAGGTGTAGAGACTTGGTACTCGGCCTCTGATACTCTCCTCCACTGGCACCTTTTCTTTTCCCATATTAGAACAATGAATGATGTCTGATGTCTGCACTCTGCACTGTTTCACCAGTCCTCGCGATTCTCCTCCTCACGAACTCTCTTTTCAGAGTAATCTGTGATTTGAGACATTTCCGCAAGAACATACACGATGGGATGTACCGTTGATTTAGGGAAACTTTTCAAGAAGCTGGATGTGCTTGGATGTAAAAGAGATAATATTCATCTGTAGGGTTGCCACCTTTTATTTGAAAAAAAAAAAATTGTTCACAGCACTTTGAGGACATAACATGAACGAAAATTTGGGACAAATTTTGTCCCGTATTGATTCAAATCCAACAAGTACAGAGAAAACAAGCACTACAATTTTTGTCGGGAGGCGGAGACGTCAGCATTTTATTTTCAAATACGTAATTGTCTCGTATTATACGGGACGGGTGGCAACCCTGTTCACCTGTTTGAAGAGTAGCGAAGTCAGGTCGTCGCCTCCTTCCGCAGGCAGAAAATCCAGCGCGTTCGTATTCTAGGCCTTTTTTTTTTGTAGTAAATGTGAGTAAATGTTTAGAGACATAGAGATTTTTCACATTCACATTCTTACTGCTCTTTTGCATCAGTCCATTATTTGGACTTTTAAATCCTTTTTCCTTTTGTATCTACAGGTTGATGACAAATTAAGTCATGGCGAATTTCACCATGAAGGGGGGTCTACCTCCTAAAAACCAGGAACCACTAGCACAGTGGCCACCTGCCCGCTTTTTAATTGTTTGTAGTGTGAACTTGCTGGATAGGTGTCTTTTCCATTCTTTGGCGTCTTTAAAAAACAAAGCTGCTGGCACTTTTCTCGCCTATAGCCAGCTGCTCGCTGTTTGTGAACAGCATCCAAAGTCCAAATCACAGCATTTACATGGAAGACTGTGGTAAATGTGCGTGACCTCTAAGAATGTCTGAAATTTAATGCTTTTACTGCTTACTGTAGCCTACTTACATTCTCATAGATTTACAGTTTCAAAAATTTCTTACAGAGACTGTCCAGAGAACTACAGCAGAAACAGCTGTCGCCTTCTGCCTGAAGTATGCTTATATATTAAAATTAATACTTTGGGTCTGTCTGACATCTTGACATCTGTCTAACGTATGACATCCAAATTTCTAAGCTTGTTGATTTTTCATTTACAACTCAAATGCAGCTCTGTTCGTGGGCTTTTTGTTCGAGTCCGACCTGTGGCCCTTTGCTGCTTGTCAAACCCTCTTTCTCCCTGACTTTCCTGTCTGTCTCTCATTTCACTATCTCAATAAAGGCAAAAATGACAAAAAAAACAACAACAACAAAAAAAAACTTTAAATGTGGCTCTGTTAAACGTTCGTGATGCAAACAAGATCCATACTAACTCAATTTCATCATCTTTCTTTCAAGTTATAATTTTACAGCTAATGTTGGGTTATGACGAATATCCAATTTTGATTTCCAACCAAAATTCAACGTCTGTCCAACGTTGGATGTTGATGACAAACACACGTTGGGTTTGACGTCAACCCGATTTTTCATTTCCAACGCCTCTCTGACGTTACATTGATGTGATGTCCAGTGCCAGCTGGGAATAGATTAAATAATGCAACCAAATGAGTTGATTTTTGTGTGGATCAACAGATCCTGTTACTGCAGTTCACCTGAAAAAGTGTGTGTGTGTGTGTGTGGGGTGGGGGGGGGTCTCTGTGTTGCTTACACACAACTCACACTTTTTACGCACGACCTGTTGGCACACAAACTGCTGATCACGTGCCCAGTCTTACCTGTGTGGCGGACAACCTGACGGCAGGCTGTGGATGTGACTCCGTAGCTCTCGCCGACGCTGACTCGCTCTCGTTCCGCTCCACAGGAGACTCTGCGCGTGTCCCGGGGCGCACGCACAGCTTCTTGGCGCGCGGAGCCCCCGCTTGCTCCTCTCTGCTGCCTCCCCTCGCTGCTGCTGTTGTTGTTGATTCTGAGTTTGTTGTTGTTGTCGCTGCAGCTGCGATTGTTGTCCGCTGCGGTTTCAGATCCCCAGAGTCCGTGACCCGGCGCAGGTACGGGATCACAAGCTGGAGGTGGGATTGCGCGTGACCGTTGACCGTTTCCGAGGCAACGTAAAGCGTCTTAGGCCTAGAGCCCGCGGCGCCCACGATGCTATTTAGCGTTGCTATGGAGACGGCGCCGATGCAGTGGTTAGTATAAGTCTTGGAGAGCTTGGAGGCGCGCGACAACATCTGCATCCTCGTACCCAACAGGTTCTTACCGATCGCTTTGTTCTCATACCAAGTCACGTCGCTCGCGCAGCAGTGGTCCCGGGGCCGCTGGAAGAACGCCCTGCACAGCGGGTTCCGTTTGGACACGTACCGGACGAAGCTGGCGTACGGACACTGCTCCGTGCCCGTCTCGTACATCCGCGGCAAGGTGTCCTCTTCTGAGTCCGGACGCTTCTTGGTCCAGGCGGCGGAGCGGGACTTGTGGTACGGTCCCAGAGCTTTGAAATACACAAACTTTCGCCCGTCCTCATCCACTGCCAGGCCGAACGAGTCTTCTTCCAGCTCCCGCTGATTCTCCCGTCCCCTGGTACAGAAATACATACAGGTCTCGAACCAGACTTTGTTTAGCAGCCCAAACGGCGTGCCGGTGTTTAACACGGAGGACTCGTACAGTTTCCTCAGGTCCGAGCGCGTGATGGCTTGTTTCTGCACCACGGGACCGGCGCCTTGCTCCTCCAGCCTCCGTATGACCGCGGCCAGGGTCAGGTTGGCACTGCGCAGCTCGGGGTCCTTGGTGAGGTCCAAGGTGCGGCAGTAGGGCGGCTCGTTCAGGTACCGGTTCAGTGAGCTCCGGATGCTGATGAGGGACGACTTGCTGTACAACTGTCCACTTTTAGAGCGCGCCTCCGAGTAAAAGGAGCGCAGCACCGCGCAGAGTGCCTCCTTGTCCAGAGTTTCAAAGTCTGGACTTTGGGCTTTCTCGCTGAGGTACTCCCTGAAGATCCTCACCGCATACCGGGTGGCCAGGCGGGTGTTCTCGCTCAGCCTGTTCCGCTCTGAGCGCTGAAGATCTCCCTCCAGGTGAGACTCCAGCCCAGCAGGGATGCTGCTGCTGAAGGTGTCCGCCTCCTGCTCCTCCTCCTCCTCCTCTTCTCGGTCCATACTCCCCATAACGACCGCTTGTGATTCCGCGGCAGAACCGCTGGATTCCAGCAATGTACTCCCCGACTCCCACTCAAGCTCCACACCATCTCTGTCGGACTCCTCATCCTCCGACTCCCCGGTGATCTGGACCTCCTGGATCTCATCTTCATCTTCCTCCTCGTCATCCTCATCCCTCTTCTTCTCGGGGCAGCTCATCTGTTCCTGCTCTGTGTCTCCGCTGGCAGGCATTCTCGCCATATTGCGGTCTGTGAAGCAGTCCTCCGGCAGCGCGCATGCGCTATATTGGACCGCAGCGCTGAAAGCCTTTTGTGTTTAAGTGACCTTCAACCGTGCACGCGCTTTTTTAAGGTACAGGGAGCGAGCGCAGCGGGAGGGTAAATTTGGAAGCGCGCTCCTTGTCAGAAGGCTGCAGTATTGGACTGCATATGGGACCAGCAGCAGAGCAGTGATGTGGTGGATGAGAGGACTGCAGGACTGTGACCTCCAGGATCATCATGTGCCAAATAAAAGCCCTTTATTTTCACTTTTACACCACACTGACAAATAATATCCTGAGTGTGTGTAATCATTATGACAAATCAGTGTGTATTTAGTCTTTTTTGCTTGTTTTAATAGTTGTGTGTAGGAGCTGCTATTTCTTTATTTATAGCATTATTAGCATTATCTTGGATTTTGTGTGCGTTTGTGTGAGCATGCACACTGTATGTGTGTGTGTACATAAATAGTTGAACTATGCAAGAGTACAAACACAATCACCGTTCACATACTGTTCTAACCACAACAAGCAAATATAATGAAAAATGCACTTACTGTACTAGTTGTGTAATAAATAATAAGTGGTGGTGGGGTAGTATTAGTAGAGGAGCATTAACAATACAATGGTCCAGCCAAGCCTGGAAGATTTCTCGTATTTGTATATTAATTTTTCACATCACTAATCATCAATGAGTCTCTCTTCATATGTGTAAAATTAAAATTCTAATGTCAAGAGAGAGCTAACAGGAAACATGCTGTTGACTCACAGATTTGTAAATGATTTAAAAATGAACTAGTCAATTAAGTGGAGTAAGACATTTCTGAAGTTGTGCATGAATTACTTACATTACAACAACAACTGCTCAGGGTCATCATGAAAATGCAAAGAACCTCTGACAAAGTTACCCACCACCATCAGCAGGCTTCTACTCAGCCTGTGGAAACAGGTGATTGATTTGTTCTGTGGCTCTGCAGGAGCTTCTGCATGTGGACTGCCTTAACACATGTTTAACAGCCTGTGTTACAAAGGTGCATCACTTGATCTCAACTTCTGTTTCTAAGATCAACAGTGAACTCTGAACCACTTTTGATTCTTCAGTCCCCCTGTTTAATGAAGGGGTATTACTAAATTGGTGGAGTAACACTTTAACTCTCCACTGTCTTCTTATAAAAGACAACCCCTTAGGTCATCTGTGAAAGCCACATACTGTAAATAAAGATGGACATAGCATCCATGACATCACCCACTGGTTTCTCCTGTAGACCACGGCTATAAAGAGGCAGGGCATGTGTGGAGCTGAGACTTCGGTGCATGATGCTGGTTTGATAACTGTGGGAAGCATAAGAACCTGTTGGCATTGTTAGCACAACTGGTCATCTTGCTCGAAGGCTAACCCAAGGCTAATTCATTCGTCGGCTAATTAGCCTGAAAGGTTAAGCTAACAAGCCTAGTATGAATGCAGACCATACCTGCTAATTAGTGCTAACATATAAATGGAATAATACCAGAATTTCACTCACCTCTAAAAGCAGGAGCACAGACTTCCTCGTGTTCTGTTAGTCAGCTAACCAACAAGTCAAAATATCTGTGATATTTACATGAAGAAACCTCCATAAGAACCAACACCAAAAACATCGAGAGGTCACGTTCACTGACTGAATAAGCAAAGGGGATGCTAAACAGACGGAGGACTGTGACGACACCCACCTGTCACTCAAAGAGGCCACGCTCACAAGTATACATAACTTTAAGCCTTAATAAAATGTAAACAGGTGAATTATATATAAACATTTGTAATGAAGGAGGAAGTTACCTAAATTGACTCTGGTGGTGATTAGAGGAACTGCAGTTTTTGGGACTGTAGTGTTGGCTTCATTTTTCAGCCCCAGAGGTTGATGCTTGGTGCAAGAAGCTTTGTATAACAGCTGCGTCATCATCAGTCATCAGTCATTTCAGCAAATGCCCCAAAGCAACATTTTTACAGGTCAACTAAACACTGGACTCTAACACAGGAGACAGCTGTTTGTTTCTACATACAGTTTCCTTTAACCATGACCATTCTGTAACCTTAACCATGTGTTTATCATTGTAACCATGATGACACAGGACCTCTCATCTCAACCGATTTGTTTTTGTGCCTAAACCTAACTAAACCTTTACCACACTACTGTCACAGCATAAAAGTGTTACCAGTTATTTATTGTTCAACAGTGATTTATAGGTCCTGTGGGTCTTATCAGAGGGGAAAGAAAAAATAAATGGTGGTTTAGGTCGTCAGACTTTGGACTTGTATCTTTATTCAAGTCATAGAACAGTCATAGTTTACCCACTTTTCATATGCCGGTAGATTATTCAGCATTGATCATACAATACAGTCATAATACATGCACCATTATTGGGAAGATGAAGGACACATTGTTAATGTTCACAATCTAACAAAGTACAGTACACTGACACACACTGATATGCTTGTTCAAATGCATCCATTTGGTCCTTTATCTGGAGAAGGCAGTAACATTGATCCTTTGTCTGAAACTCCCTTTTCTCATGTGCAGTTATATTAGCAGCTTCTTAATATAGTATCCCATCACGCTCTGTGCCTGCTCCCAGCTAAGAGCAATGGTTGCTCCCCTGGGCAAACATGACCTTGATATACAGTCTGCACCCCGTGTGCTGCTCTCATTGCTGTTTGACTTACATCAGCTTATCATCTCACATTAAACCATTGTGTCTGCTGCTGCTGAGAGTCACAGTGATGATCATCATATCATTACACTGTGATTCAGAGAAAGACAAAAGAGATAGGACATTTATAAATAAGGATGAACTCAGTCTCGTTCTCTTCACCATCTACACAAACAACTGTATCAAAACACACTTCAAACAGTACAATGACACTTGCACTGTGAAATGACACTAAATCACCTATCAACAGTCCTTTTCTCACTTCACAAAGTGGTGCACTGATATGTACCTTCACATCAAACACACCCCACTTCACATATCCTAAACTCAGTTTCAATCAACACATCACTGCTATCCATTAATCATCATAGAAAACTCCATGTCCTATACAGTACAAACTCCCACCATCTGTTGATGCGCAGCCACAGTTACCTACCTCAGCATCACACACTCTGCCTCCAAAATGCACCCACTGTCTCAGACGTGAATGACAGAGTCATCACATGCCTAGCTTTTAATAGCAGATGACATTGATTGCCACTTCAACTGGTCACATTACTGGCATGTGGTCACAGCTAAAGGACTTTAACATGGAGAAGAGCCAGGGCTTTTCTGCTACAGCAGCCCTGAACAGATTGCATTATCGACACTGTTTGTGTACATCCAGACATATTTGTGTGAATTCATACATGTGGATACAAGTTTGAATGTGTAAATGTGAACAAGTGCATATCTCACGTATTGCGTAAATCTGTATGTTAGTGTGTGACCTATGTAAAGGCTGTGAAAACAAGTTTCCTTTTGGGACAGTAAAACTCAATCTAAATTACATTACCATATATACATTACAGAATAGCAAGTCAGCATATTTGTTTAACAACAAGTCAAAATGAAACTACAGCACCAGTATGTCCTCCAGAACAACACATGACACTAGTTCTGTCTCTGGTTTGGTTACATTTAAGTACAAGGAGAACCTGGTTTAGGGACCATGGTTTGGGTTAGTTTACATACTTTGTTAAGGTTAGGGGACCTTCATCGTCATGGTTACAATAATAACCACTTGGTTACATCAGCAGTCCCCAACCTTTTTTTCAACAAGGACCGGTTTCAATGAAAATTTTCACTGCAACAAGTTCAATAATATCAGGCATTTGTTGTATTTTACCAATAAAAAAAAAAAAAAGTAATTTCTCCTTTCAGTGCAGCCCAGTAGTGATTATACCACGGCCTGGTACCGGTCCACGGCTGTTGGAGACCACTGGGTTACATTTAAGGGAAGAACAGCAGTCTTGAATATTCATGGTTGGAAAGAGGAAACTAACAGCGGCTGCCTGATGTTTTGTTGACTCATCCATCCACCACATTGTCCCCTGGACTTGGTCATTCCAGAGACAGTAGAGAAACCGAGATGCTTCATTTCCGACAATTATTTATTTTTATGACTGATTCTTTTGCTGTATAGTAACCAAAATAAATAGTGGACCCATTTTTCACAAGCCACATCAAAATGACATTTTTCAGATGAAAAGAAAATTAACTTTATCGGAGGCCTCTGTCTCAGTGCCATACTCTCACGAGATCTGTCAACTGCCAACATTGTTAGTCAACCGATAACCAGATGTTTAGATGGACCAAAGTTATTTTTGGATTGACTTACTTATACGTGAAACTATGGATTAAACTTTAAAACTTGTTTCAATGCTTAACAATCGCTAAAAACAGAGTATTAGCCTATTAAACTGACATGACTTTGTACTGGGCTGATCAGATGTCATCAGTAGATAAAAATCAGTGACAAAAAAGGAACAAATTTGTACTGTATCCATGTTGTACCATTTATTGTTGTATTCTTTTGGCAGGGACAAGTAATCCATCAGTTAGTATTAAAAATGCCTGAGCTTTGTGCAGCAATAGGCTGTGATAACAAGAAAAATGTATCTGACTTTTCATTCCCAAAGGATGCAGAGAAGTAAGTCTAGACAGGGATAGATTTTAATATTAGGTACTGTCACATTTCATGCTAGTTGCCTTGGCTTGAGGGAGGGGTTGGGGGACAACGCCCATTTAGGACACCGGAACTGTGTCCCATTTCATACCATTGGCACTGGCTGTAATGCGATATCTTCTGTATAGAGGATCTTTGGTCATTCTATAATAGTGTCACCTGACTTCCTCTGTTAAGGTTAGACAGTTCGTGATTACAGTAAAAGCAGATGTTGACTGGAGGTCTGCTGGCTGGTCCTCAGGCTGAAAGTCAGAGGAGGTGAATGTCCATTCATCACCTAACCTCCACCCTTATCTGTCTTGCTCTATAAAGGAGACATAGTTTCCTCTCATTGGTTCTGAATATTCCTAGGGATACTGGGTGGGCACCACACTGGACTTTAGTATTTGAGTATAGAAGTTCACTCTTGGCCTTAGAGAAATGCCCCTCAGATCTGCTGCACCTCCCTCTTCCTGTCCTCCTCCTCAACGATGAGATGTTGTACTCTGTGTAGGAGGCTGACATTGTAAGTGGTGGTTCAAGTTAAATGAAGACACTGGTTTGTGTGAGCACTTGCCCTCTACATTATGTCTTTATGCCCACTCTCATGCTGCTTTTCTTGTTCACATATGAACTGGATGTGTGGGTTGATGTTGCTGTTTTGGTTGATACTGCTGTTCAGCTTCAAGCTACAGCACAGACACACTGACTGAACCCCTTTAACTCTGAAAGCCTTAGCTTGATGCTGAGAAATAAACTGACCTCACAACCCTGCCTGGCTAGTTAGCCAGCTAGGTAGGTAGCATGTGCAGCTAGGAAGGTAGCATGTGCAGCTAGGTAGGTAGCATGTGCAGCTAGGTAGATACTGTTGGGTTGGGACTCATTCAAAAGACCAGGTGTTTCTTTGCTCCACAGACAAAGGAACTCACTTGCCCACAGTTCCTCACTGTTCATACCTGGAGCTGACCCTCCCCCAGGGACCTCACTGACCAGTCAGTGTTGGTCAGTGACCAGTCAGGGTGTCACAAAACGAAACCAGATCTCCTTCTCTGTTCATCCTCTCCTCTCTTCTCTTCTCAGCTTGCTCAGGAGAGCAGCTTCTGCTTTCCCTTCTTGGCTCTTCAAGGAGCACCAAGGCCCCAGCCCAGGTCAGCCCTGGTACTTGAGAAACCAGCTGTCTCGCCGGCCTGTTCACAGCAGCCTGCAAACACTCTTCTCCTCAACAGTAGCGACCTGCTTAGGATTAACTGAGTGTAAACCAAGTTCTCTTCAGAATCAGCAGCTACAACACAAGGCCAGCTGATTTTCCAAGCAACAGATGTCACCGCAGAGTTAGCGTGGAACAGCTAACTCTGTGAGGAGAACAAAGGAGATAACAGCAAAGCAACACAGCCAGACAGGACTTTACTCCACCAGGAAGCCTCCCAACTCACTGGACTTTACAAAAACACTGGAAAGGACCTCTTTGTTTGTTCCAAGGACTGGGTAACGTTAACTGACTGAGCCTAACCTCTCCTAGCACAGCATAGCATAGCACAGTACAGCTAAGCAGCAGAAGTGTTAATTCTTAATTCTTTGTTAATGTACATGTTGATTAATGTCTTGTTGTTGAAATGTTTGCTTAGGCTGTGGTCAGTCATACAGTTAATTGAGTACTTGTATGTTCACACAAATACCTGTAGTACGTCTCAGTTCTAGAGCCTGCATGCAGCTAACCTTTTCCCTCTAACCTTGTACCTTTAGATTACATGAGCTTGTTTACCGCCATCTTGTGTAGTCATGCATGGAGACCATGTTCAAATCCTTGAAAGGTTCAGCCTCTTTCAAACTTTAACTACTTCAGCATACTTTCAGCTACAGACTTCATTCAGTGGTTAATCTGTAGACAAGCCTTTGCGCTTTTAAACTTGTGTTCAACTTTTTGATATATACAACAGTTTTTGAATTATAACAGTTTTAGTTTTATGCTTTTTTCTGATCATTTTTGAGTTTATAATGGGTGTGTATTGCACAGAATATTCAAGGCTAGAGTGGATGACATCTTTGCTAGAGTGGGAGAAGCTCTAGAACTCCTGAACAAATTCTGTTCAACTCGTCCTCACAGTCACATATTTCAATCTTCACACGTCATGGCTTCCTCATTAGTAGAAAATTTTGTCCTGTTTCATACAATGTGTCTACCTTAGCACAGAGAACAGCAGAATTAGAACATGAACCTCAAAACAACGGGAGTCCCCTGACAGGACTGCAGGGGGATAAAGGAGCGAGTTACAGAAAAATGTCACTTCTTCAATTTTGGGAAAACAGCTCCTGAAAATGTATTGCAGTTAATGGGAGAGGTGGAGGGTACTCCACTATAGTGATGATGTCATCCACTCTAGCTCTGAACATTCTGTGCACTACACACACATTATAAAGTCTGAAATGGTCTAAAAAAGACACAAAACATAAACTGCAATTTTGTGTAAAACTTAATAGTTGTCAAAATACAGATTTAACCCAAAATAGTCTCAAGTCTTGTGAGCCATTTAACTTTTCAACCATTTTTCTACATTTATATATGATGTTGCAGTAGAGCTCCAAAGTTGGTAGTTTCGAGGACATCTCCCTATTCATTCTCTATGGGAATTTTTTATCACCATTTATGTCGACAGTACACCATTCCTGATCGAGCCACACACATTGATATATATATTGTCTGGATTTTCTCAAAGTTGTGGGACTAGACTGATAAGCATGCAGAATAATAATATATGCCTGCAACAATTTATTTGTATTAAATTGTTGTTTAGAAGATAAAAATGATGAAAATTTTAGAATTTTAATTTGAGTTTTAATGACCTCTTAAATCATTTCACAGTTAATGTTTCTTTATACAGTTTATTCATATTTATATTTTATTGATTCATTAGTGCCACGGGTGCTCAGCTCCGAGGCACTCCTCTACAGCTAGAATAGCTGAGAGGAGTGCCCCGGGGCGGTGCATCTATTAATATTCCTTCGGGCTTATTATTATTCTTCCGCCAATTTTGGCGCGTAACTCGTCCCGCAGCTTTGAGAAAACCCCGTTAATATATACATCAAATCGGCGTCTTGATCCCGAAAGAGGTGCTATGACTTTTGGTCTTAAAATTCCAATTTTTCCCAAAGTTATTCCCAAAATACTAGGAATAAACTAGAAAATTCCAGGGAAATTTTGAGTGCCACGGGGGCTACTGCCGGGATGAGTACACGATTTATTTCCAGTGTTCAAAAGTCACCCTGATCATATTCTGGTTTTGAGAAATGTCTTGATATAAAAGACTCTGATATAAAACAATGTCACATCCCTCCATCATGTATTATGTGGGAAATATCTCATATTCTGTGTTGGTTTTTTCAATAAAACAAGAGGCAACATGTCTTCAAACTGGCATTTAAAAGGTTAAAATCCTGAAAACTAATAAACATTTGATAGGTTTGAGCAGAACTGAAGTGGTTTAAGAGATTTATGCAAAAAAAGCAGAAAAAAATATTGATATATGATGATTTTATAGCATTTTCTTTGTGTGTCCTTTTTTGGACGCGAGGAACCCCAGAGGGTACAAAATGTGTTACCAGTGTATAATAGACCTGTAACAGTAACTGACATTAGATTTTAAAAATATGTCAAAAAAGACACTTTCTTGCAGAAATCCATACCTTCAGCTGTAACACAGCCAAAATGATCAGCAAATCAAAAAAGAAAAGTGAAGAAAATGTCCAAAAAAGAGGGACCCCTGAGGGTTAATAAATCCCATGAACCGCTATTTAAATTACCACTATTATGTTTTTTTCTGTGCTAAATTTAACATTACTGGGGAGGAGAGCAACGCGACTAGAAGTGACAGCGAGAGAGGGCTAGTAGCTTCTCCTCTCCTCTGTCTCAGCGGAGACCGTCACAACTTCATTCACTCTTTTAACAAAACAAAAAAAAAGGTAACGAAGGAAGCAGTAAATGGACTTACATATTTAAGACCTAACTAAATGTCATTTAAGACCTAACATGCGGCTAATGTAAAGCTAGCAGAGCTTGGAGAGTTGGTTATCTGGTTGCTAGGCGCACGCAGGCACGCACACAGATCAGGAGCTGCCGTTGCCATGGCAATGTGAAAATCTGCCCACAATTTGGCTTCTACGTGGCTTCAAACAACTGCAAATTATGAGAAAACCGTTACTTCTTTTCAAAAACTGAAAAGACCGTGCCAGACACTGAAGCCAGAAGTTTCTACAGTCTCTATTTTATTCAGATATTCCTTAAAATGAGTCCGTAAGCTCAGTGCGAAGACAGAGAGAGATTCTTTTGAAAAAAAAAGACGATTACATTAGGTGTCAATGAGAGTGAGACAGGTATTGCTGCCGGACTCGGCACCCCCGTTTAAATTTTGTGCAGACCCTGCCTGTCAAAGTTACATTTTATGAATCCCAACAACTATGTCTACATTTTCAGAAAGAATTATTTGTCTCCTTTTTACGGTTTGGCCGTGAGCTCGAGTTAAAAATAAAAATAAAGTTTATTTTTTACTGCTTCACGCACTCTAGCCAACTGACGCTTTCACTCTAACTTTGAAGAAAAAGTGATTTGCACTCCTCCTTTGAGTGCTCACAGTTTGAAAAGTTTACATGTTATGTAAAAACAGTTGTTATCTTTTTGAGAGAGCAGAAGTTTTCCTCCGTTTTATAGTTTGAATCACATTTCTACGTGCAGGTATGAGAGAGCTGGGTGACTCAGCAAAAAGGTGCAATTTTGTCGAAAAAAGGTGGGTTTCTAAAGAAAATTCCAATGCATTTCTAATGCATTATTTATTCCCAGTTTTTTGGGAATAACTTTGGGAAAAATTTTAATTTTAACACCAAAAGTCACAGCACCCCTTGCGGGATCAAGACGCACGTTTTGATGTATATATTACCAGGGTTTTCTCAAAGGTGCGGGACGAGTTACGCGCCGAAATTTGGCGGAAGAATAATAAACCCGAAGCCCCGAGGCACTCCTCTACAGCTAGAATAGCTGAGAGGAGTGCCTCGGAGCTGAGCACCCGTGGCACTAATAATGCATTAGGAATGCATTGGAATTTTCTCACAAAATTTCACCTTTTTTCTACAAAATTTCACCTTTTTTCTGAGTCACCCAGCTCTCTCATACCTGCACGTAGAAATGTGATTCAAACTATAAAACGGAGGAAAACTTCTGCTCTCTCAAAAACACAACAACTGTTTTTACATAACATGTAAACTTTTCACACTGTGAGCACTCAAAGGAGGAGTGGAAATCACGTTTTATTCAAAGTTAAAGTGACAGCGTGAATTGGCTAGAGTGCGTGAAGCAGTAAAAAATAACCTTTATTTTTATTTTTAACTCGAGCTCGCGGCCAAACCGTAAAAAGGAGACAAATAATTCTTTCTGAAAATGTAGACTGTATAGTTGTTGGGATTCATAAAATGTAACTTTGACAGGCAGGGTCTGCACAAAATTTAAACGGGGGTGCCGAGTCAGGCAGCAATACCTGTCTCACTCTCATTGACACCTAATGTAATCGTCTTTTTTTTTCAAAAGAATCTCACTCTGTCTTCGCACTGAGCTTCCTCACTCATTTTAAGGAATATCTGAATAAAATAAAGACTGTAAGAAACTTCTGGCTTCAGTGTCTGGCACGGTCTTTTCGGTTTTTGAAAAGAAGTAACGGTTTTCTCATAATTTGCAATTGTTTGAAGCCATGTAGAAGCCAAATTGTGGGCAGATTTTCACATTGCCATGGCAACGGCAGCTCCTGACCTGTGTGCGTGTGTGCGTGCGCCTAGCAACCAGATAACCAACTCTCCAAGCTCTGTTAGCTTTACATTGGCCGCATGTTAGGTCTTAAATGACATTTAGTTAGGTCTTAAATATGTAAGTCCATTTACTGCTTCCTTCGTTGCTTTTTTTTTTGTTGTTGTTAAAAGAGTGAATGAAGTTGTGACGGTCTCCGCTGAGACAGAGGAGAGGAGAAGCTACTAGCCCTCTCTCGCTGTCACTTCTAGTCGCGTTGCTCTCCTCCCCAGTAATGTTAAATTTAGCACAGAAAAAAACATAATAGTGGTAATGTCAGTTACTTTTACAGGTCTATTATACACTGGTAACACATTTTGTACCCTCTGGGGTTCCTTGCGTCCAAAAAAGGACACACAAAGAAAATGCTATAAAATTATCATATATCAATATTTTTTTCTGCTTTTTTTTGCATACATCTCTTAAACCACTTCAGTTCTGCTCAAACCTACCAAATGTTTATTAGTTTTCAGGATTTTAACCCTTTAAATGCCGGTTTGAAGACATATTGCCTCTTGTTTTATTAAAAAAAACAACACAGAATATGAGATATTTCCCACATAATACATGATGGAGGGATGTGACATTGTTTTATATCAGAGTCTTTTATATCAAGACATTTCTCAAAACCAGAATATGATCAGGGTGACTTTTGAACACTGGAAATAAATCATGTACTCATCCCGGCAGTAGCCCCCGTGGCACTCAAAATTTCCCTGGAATTTTGTAGTTTATTGAATATTGAACAGTCTGGTATTGTGCTGTGTCCATCCCACATTATAAAAAGGGTTCCCTCTGTCTAGTGTTTAGTTGTCTCTCTTTCACTTGTGGTAATGGAAAATGACCACACTGTCAAAAACTCACAGTGAATGGTGGATTGTGTAACTTCAGCAGATGAATATTAACTTGTCACTGAATCCAGTCAGAGTGATGGAGTGATGATACAGGAGAGCTTAAAGAAAAGATGGGGCAGAGGCTAACAGTGCCGGCCTCCAGCCAACTGTGGCTGTTATTGAAGTGAAATTAGTATAGTAAAACAGTGACCACCCACACAAATATTGCACCAATCAGTACAGTACCAACATTGTCAGTCAGTACGAAAACTTGCACACCCCCAGGAGAACACTAGTGCTGATGGTACAGTCAAACTGCTGCTTGCTGTTCCTTGTTTTGTATTGATTAACATTTCAGCCATATAAGTAAGATATGCAAGTCAAAACACAAACTGCTGATTAATACATTTTACCTTCAGTTTGACTTTAAGTTTAACCCACAAATATCACAAAATTGTCCATAAACGGGAAAAGGGGAGAAGGTGGTGTTTCACATGTTGTGATATAAAACACATTTGAACTGATAATAATAATAATAATAATAATACATTTTATTTAAAGGCGCCTTTCTTGGCACTCAAGGACACCGTACACAGTTACACAAATTGAGATTAAAAACATATTAAGAATTAATTAACAACAATAAAAATGAAATATAAAAATAAAAACAATACAAAAGTGACAGTAGAGAGTAGCAATGATGGTCGGAGTGGGACCAAAACAGCTCGCATACATGATAGATGTAAATGTGGAGGCAGGGTGTAGGAACAGATCTGTCTGCTGTGAATATCATACTGAAGATGACTTCCCATCTGGTGCATGTATAGTAAACACATCCCATCTCAGTGTAATGGCTGCATGTCAGTGTCAGTTTGACATGTCTTGCTGTTGTGTGATGTTGTAAAGCAGCTGTGTGTTCAGAGCTGAACAAGCAGCCGTCTCTGCTGTGGCTCTGCTGTTTGTCAGTGTGTTTCTGCTTGGGGGCATGTCACCAGGAAGCCAGAGACACTTCACAGGCATGAGGAGCCTCTGCATTTTAATTCTTGTTAACTGAGCCTGCTTCAGAACCTTGCTACCCAATTAGCAATTAGCCAGCTTTTTACATGAGACCTTTGCTGTGGTGTGTGATCCTCGCCTGATTTGTATGCAGTTTGTGCAGACGCTGATAAGAGCACCTGGACTACATGTGCAGTTTTTTAAATTTAATTTTATGAGGATTTGCATCCAGGACTGCTGCAGGGCTGGGGTGAAATAACATGGCCTGTCTTCAAAAGAAGATCTGTACACCAAGCAAAGCAAATTGTGTAGGACTATGCTTTTTTTGTGCAGGTAGGTAATTTGCTCCCTGACTAATCTGCAGAGATAGGGAGAAGTTCAGAAAAAGCACTTATACAAAGAACAAGCTGTAGCTTGGAGGCTTGTCAAAAAGCTGAAGAAATTAACACTAAGGTGTAAAAGCTGGAACAAACGAGGATCTGCACAAAGCTTGAGGTGATGAGAGGATGTATTTAAACATTTGCTTGTGAGTTCATTTAGAACAAGCTATTTTACCATTATACCATACATATGTATGTGTGTGTGCACATGTATCTGAGGATAATTATTTCACTGCAGTGATATGAGACCTATCAAAGTGCGTTAGTATACTGAAGTGTGTGTCTTTGTGTACATCACATGAAGAGTGGATGGTGGAGGCTGCATCATGAACTTTAACTTGCAGTTATCAGTCAGACTCTAACATGTTTTGATAACCAGGAAACACAAACCATGATTTTTGTTTTGTCTCTCAGTGCAGGTGAGTTTTATTTCAGTAAACATATCCTCAGAGCCGAGTACAGTACAGTTAGATCCCAGTCGCTCCCCAACCTTAAACAAGTGCCAAGAGGAGCCTAAACACAACCATAAAAACATTAGTTTTAGTTATCATGTTTAGATAGTAAATAAGTCTTTTTTTAATTTTTATTTGTGATCACATTCACTGACCAATTATATCCTACTCTATTACAATAGCCCATGTACTGCCGACCTCCATGGACCATTGTCTCCTCACCACCAAGGAGAGTGCACAATGCTTTTGCATGTGTCTCACACGCTTGTAACACTGGCACTATGTGTGGTTGCTGAATAAGTGGCAAAAATCCCTGGGGAGTCCCACCTAAGGACATATGTGAAGCCATACATGTCCATCTTCTCATTTTGATCCATGAAGACGATTGACATTCCTTAAACATCCTTCTTCACAGTCCTACAAATCACATTTTGCCCCGCAAGATGTGAGTACAGGAGTGTAAGAATCTAATTCATCATCAATTCCGACAATTGATCCCCAACCATTTCAATGTGTCAATCAGTCTCTCCTGTGTGTTGTAGTACCATACTGTGACATTTCATTCTAATTGATAGTAAAGGTTTCTGACTATCGCAGCTGTTAGCAGTTGGTGTAGGTGGAAAAATGGCATTGTTGTGATGATACAGGTTAGTAGTGTTGCTACGTGATGTAGCACTGGTAGCAAGGCAGGTTCTGCATAACACCTAACGCTGTGCAGCATCTTCTTTTTTAAAGCCAAAATAGTTCCACACAACACACGACGTATTGCTCCTCTTAGACACTAAAGTTTCCGCAGTGCCAGGTTCTGTCAAGCCTGGGGCCATTGTACAACATGTCAAAGTGTAGCATGCCAAGTTGTTGCTCCCTTTTTTAGCCCACTGCTCTACTCTCACTTGCATGTCATGTGACCAGAGTGTAATCGCAGCCTTTGCAATTAGAAAATTGCGTTTTATCATATTGCGATATTATCGTAAAAACAATTAATAGTTCAGCTCTAGTGTCGAATAGAACTCTTTAAATTGATTATTAATAGTTTCCTTCATTGTTTTTTTATAGGCTTTTTTCCTCTTTTCATATATCTTAATGTTTTGTACAAATGTTTACTCGGACTCAAAGATGAATTGATTTTAGATTTTTGTCAAAGGTCAAGGTTCATGGTTCATTCTTTTAAAAGAATGTCCATCTTGTCCATGTCTGATCAAGATTTCTGACACTGAAACAGCAGACACGTATGAATGCATGCGTCATTGTAGTACGCATGTAGTAAGTGCATTGTTTACCCTCCTAGACATTTTCACACTTTAGATATTTCTGTCCTCCTGGTGCAAAGTACAAATATGTCCTGTTATTGGTGCAGGAAACTCACAGAATAATGTACATGTGGATGCAATGGGGAATGTTATGGAGAATGATTCTGTAACCCAGAGTTGAACAAACACAACAGACATTATTACACCTCCTTTGATTTATTGTGTGGACTTCCAAACATCCAGGTCATGAATGTTTGGTGTGGTTTGACTTTATTAATCCCAGTTTTGTTGAAGTTCACTATTGTAGAGAACTTCAACAAAGACTAGAGCTTTGTCCCGATTCAGAGGACCCAGTCTACGAAGTCTGGTCTACAGAGGATTTGTACCAGGGCATCTGACTGAAAATTATGTAGAAAATCATGATATCATTACTCCTCTGTAATAAAGGGCCGGTGGGTTGGCAGCACTATATTGCACACTATCTGTATACAAACTCTGGTTCTTCTTGACAAAGAATTCTATTACTTTATCATAGAATATGTACTCTGCCCTCTGTTTACGCAGCAGCTTTTGCTCTATTGCCATTAGCCAAGACCAGACAAATGCCCTGACAGTGACTGACAGCGTTTCAAATGAAACTTTTAGTCCTCTTCAGAAGATTAACCATTCTCTCCACTGATGTAGTTGTGGCAACAGTCAGGAAAGTTGAGAAACAGTTGTAGATCTGCCCCATGCTTCAGCTCTTCTTTTTAGCCAAGGTGGGCGATGAATACAGCACTGAGCTCATTGAGGAGGAGAACAACATCAAAGAAATGCCCATATATCTCTTTCAGTGATGCAAAAGCTGCGTCAGGAAAGGCTCTGCTCAACTCTGAGAATTCAGCCAGATTCAACTTTTCGAGTGATCCAAACATTTTATGTAGTTGGGACACAGCTGTGTCAAAGACATCTGTATACGACTGGTGAAATTTAGCAAGCCTGGATCTCTTCAGTTCATTCCATGGTTGTTGAACTCGCCTCACTTGCTCTCCAGAAGCTCTGTCACCCTCCTCACTTCTCCAGCATAGTAGCAGATGTCTGCAAAGATTTTCAAGAAGACCCTGAATTTTACATACGGAAAATGGAGAAGGAAGCCCCATGCCATAAGCACAGAACTGTCATCCCAGTTCTGAGCGTTGTTTCTGATCTCACTGAAAAGCTCCATCAGTGAACTATAGTGCTCTTTGTCATGGTTTGTAATGGCAGACACTTTTTGTTTTATTTTGGACGTTTTGCACTTCCTGTTTTATTTTGTAATTTGGTTCCTTGTGTCTCAGTGTTCTTGCTTCTTGTCGTGGTCTTGTTTCTGTGTAGTGATTGTCTGCCCCGCCCTGATGTGTTTCACCTGTGTGCAATCACCTTGCCTCCTGTGTCTATATAGTCTTTGTGCTCCACTTTGTCTGGGTCGGTTCGTCTGTTTAGTTCTGGGTTTGTTCACGTCCTGTTGTCTTCACGTTTTGTTCATGTCACGTTCACGTTTTGTTAAATAAACCTGCCTACACCGTCTCCCATGTATTGGCTGCATTTGGGTCCAACTTACCTCAACAACCCGTGACACTCTTCTGTCATATTAACTAGCCTAAATGTATAATTACATCATGTTGGTGCAGCCCTGGAAAATCTTCTCTATACTATCTCATATTGTGCCTGTTTGTTTGGCAGATGCACTGAAAACAGATGCCAGCCCGTTCAGAGGGAAAAGAAGAGCTTGCAATGCTTATTCCTGCTGCAAACCTGCGAGAGGACTAAATTTAAAATGTGTGCATAGCAATGTACTAATGTGGTGTACAGGAATCGTTTCTTTACTCCGGCCTATGAGCCATTCAGCTTTCCAGATATAACTGCTGCTCCATCATCGGTCTGCGCCATCAATTTCTCTCTGCAGGTAAGCTGATGTACGAAATCAAAGACATGCCGAGACAATGCAGAAGCAGTGTGGTTCTCATACATGTTGAAGATGCCGAAGAAATGCTCCTGTGAAACCCTTTCTAGAGAAACATACCACAGCACAGTTGACAGCCAGGCAGCATTAAACATGTCTGTTGTAACAGTACAGTGATGAAAAGTAGGCATCTTTCAGCTAGCTTCACGTTTAATCTGGCCATTTGATCTAGCATTACCATGCTAACAGCATCAATTAGGTGGTTCTGAATGTGACATACCTGCAAAAAACATGTTCGTTTCCAGATGCCTGGCCCTGCTCATGTCATATCTCCTCAGCAGGTTGATCAGCTGTACGTAGTTCCCTCTGTTGGTGGAGGATTCTCCTTCAGAGTGTCCTGACTCCCCAGGAATGTTACTATTGTTACTAATGTTTTTATTGTACTGCTCAATGCCTAGCACAGCCTGCTGATTCAACTGGAGGTCCACACAGGTGCTCCCCAAAGTTATTAATGCAAGCATGCCACTAATTTAACCTAGGTCATTGTAACCTTTGGACTTCCAGAAACTTCTCATTTGAGAACAAAATGCAAAATGACTTCCAATTAGCAAACCCTGTCAACCAAGCTGATTTCTTGCGTGGGCTGGTCTGAAAATGCCTGGTGTAGCCTGCTAATGTTGAACTTGCTTTACCAGTTTCAATCAAATCCAGGATGGTTGGCCCCTCTCTCAATAATCTCCATCTTCTCTGTGAAGGCTCTATTAGTTACTAATTAATTATTAAAAGCTGCCATTACACCCTAATTCCACGTCGTCACAAAGATCAATCAAGGTGATTAAGACACAATTTATCCCAATACAAGATTATAAGAGAGATGCTGCTTATTTAGTCAGGCTGTTAGTGACACCTGCTGTTTGACAGAAGCACACACACGTCATGTGCAGACCAGTCAGTTTCAATGTAATTTTGCTTTATTGATGGAAACAATTTATTTGGTGAGAAGGGAGAGAGAAATAGAGAATATTTTTTTTTATTTCAGTTCATGATCACTTAAATGAAATTCCTGCCTGATTTTTAAAGATATATTATCATCAACCGGAGACCAACAGTCCATTCTGAAGGAAACTGACTTAAAATGTTATTAATAATAATAATTTTAATTTAACTGTTATAGTTGTGGGTATTCCCAATTCTGGGAATTATGTGAGGTTATCAAATTCTATGTACCACTGACCTTCTTACTATTAACCACAATGAATCTCTGGTGATCACCACAATACATTGTGTTAGATTTCATACCAGTTTCACCCTCACTTGCTGACTAACAACACCTCAGTGCACGTTGAGAAGCACTGGGCTGCAGCGTTGTGAATGAATGTGCTGTAACACGCTCATTGTTTTTGCAGATAATTAAGGAGAACATCAGCCACCAACTCTGACAAGAGTGAACAGTGCTCACGCACCAGAGGGTGGCGGTAATGTGCCAAAAAGCTGTTTACCATTAAAAAACATTAAGAGAATAAAAACCAGAGTCAGCTGCTTTAGGTACTTGTTACAGCTCCACCAATGTCTCACATGTTTCACTTCAATAAATGTTCAAATGATCCAATATCTCACCAATAATCAAAGATTAGAGAAACATAATCATCTACAAACTGCGGAAATCACATTAAACAAGCAAGATACGCACCCTTGCCTAGTCCAATTACACATATATGTACACATGTGTTTTCAGGTATGTGTATGCATGATTGGGTATGATGATGATGGAGGTACCTGTTTTTCATTTAATTTCAACCTTTTTTTTATTTACTTTTTTTTACTACTTATTTACTAATTTCATTAATTATTTAACTATTTGTTTGTATTTGGTAGCAGCTCACTCTACTGTGCGGTTTATCACCCATTCTTACGGTCGTATGTCAGGAAATGTTTTGTAAAAAGGTTTAAAATGTTTAAATAAAAAGTTGGTTGGTCATGTGTTAATTGGTCAGAAAGAGTGCTGGCCTTTTCTACGCCTTGCCTAATTCATAACTTTATTCGAATGGATTTTCTTTGAATGGCAGCTCAGTGGCTTGTTTCCACAGTGTATTGTGTCATTACAGATATTGTATCATATCTGTTGAATAACCAAACTTTGAACAAAAGTGGTATTTTCTTATTCATTATTTCATTGTGAGACAAAAACAATCATGTAATGGCTTGATATAAACCAAGAAGCATACATACAACAATGACACAGTCTATATATGAGGAAACATTTAATCAAGTAAGGCTTATTAGATCAAATCATTGCAGAAAGGAGAACCAGAACCCTGCATTTGATTGGCTGGTTGAGATCGTGGCGCGATGTTATTGGTTCACGAGTACCTGAAATCAGCTGTTTACAAGGAGTAGGGTGAGAGAGGGAGAATAGAGATAGTCTTCCTGATTGAAGCTTGACGCTTCATAACAATGGTACATACTAGGGATGTAACGATACACTCAACTCACGATTCGATACGATTTCCGATACTGGGTTAACGATATGATTTTCTCACGTTTTTTTTTAACAGAATAAGCTTGCAGACAAATTATGACTGAAAAAGATTCCTCTAATTATTTCTCAGACAAAAAACACATTTCTGAGGTAGGGTGTAACTGCAAAACACAAACTATGCAATAAATGCATATTTAAAAAACATATATATTTAAATATATGAAAACTACAAAATATATTTTCTCTTATCTTTAACAAATTAAAGAGAATCCATTTTTATTTCTCTGAGGTAAGGTAAAAAGTGCAAAACAATGCATATGTCCTGTTCTTAAAAGTGCAACTGAAATTATATTTTATCATAAATAAAAAATTGGATCCACATCAAAATAACTATATGAATAATACAAATAGATAAAATCTCTTCAAATAAACTATTTTTTTTAAGGAAGATCAGCATATCAACATTCTCAGGCAGAAGCTGAGATCTCTGCACATTCACAATGTCCCCTGCTGAAACAGTTGGGGTTTTTTCATCACTAAGCATGGTGGTGGCTGTCTTCAGAGGTTTAAGAAGGCTAACCACGTCCTCAGCATCACGGTTGTCTGACTTATCCAGTGTGTCGATTTCACGGGCATTTCGTCGGACGTCTGTGCTGAGGAGAGCTGCTGCCATGGCTGGTTGCTGTTCGAGATAGATTCAATCATATCCAGACTGCTGTTCCAGCACGTTGCAACGTCCATGATGAGCTTGTGCTCGTTTACGTCCTTGTTGAGTAGCGCTTTCTGTTTGGATGTGAACACAGCGGTGGCTGTGGGGCTTCGGTGGAAGAAGGCTACAACCCGTCTCACCCGACCCAGCAGACGGGTGGCGCGGGGTACACTCAAACCTGCTGGGGTGGCCAAGTTTAACGTGTGGGCAAAACACTTGATATGAGGTGCCAGCCCGGCCTCCCTCACCGCAACATCCATATTCCTTGCATTGTCCGTAACGACAGCAATTCCATGTTGAGCCTTTTCCAGCTCCCATTCAGTCACAGCCTCTTTTAGTACTTCAGCACTGTTGACCCCACTGTGCATTTCAAAAAGAGGGTGAGTTTGAAGGACAAAGTTCGCCATTTCCCAATCGGCGGTGATCACATGGGCTGTGATGGTTATATAACCTTGGGTCGCCCTGGAGGTCCAGCCGTCTGTTGTGATTGATACGCTGCCCCTCTGAGGGCCTCAACCACCTTTGCTTTGGTTTCCCTGTAAAGCGCTGGCATCACCGTCTGGCTGAAGTGTGGGCGTATTTGGGCTCCAGTGTGTTGACCAACAGCCGAAATCCTTCATTTTCAACTACGGAAAGCGGCCTCATATCTTTTGCCATGAAAACACCGATGCACATCGTAATCTCCTTGGCCCTTGCACGGGTTTGGGCGAGTGGGGTTCCGAATCTGTTTGTCAGCGTGGATTGTCCTTTTAACTGTTTTTTTCGCTCAGACGGTGGTGACTTGAGCTTCTCTGCGATTCATTTTTCATCTCAGCCGATTTGAATCGTCACACATTTGTATTTGTCTCGCGATGCATCGTTACATCCCTAGTACATACACAGTACAAGTTCTTCATATTATACATTGATTGATGATAAATTTAAATCATAATCTCTATTTACAGATATGGATGGGGGCATATGTCTTTAAGAGATCTTATGAAAATCCATCTGATAATGTCTATTGATGTTGTTTTCAAATTTACATGTAGATGAGTGAGGTCTAAAAATAGCAAGCAAAACAGTCAGTCAGTATATATACAAGTATTTTCCCAACAAAACAACAGTGAAGCATCACATTATATTATATATAAGGTGTAATGTGTAAGATCGTGCTACTTGCTCCACCTCCACAGGGGGCAGCACTTCACCTCTTCACCACTGTTTATTTATATGTGCATTTATTGTTGATAGTTAAAATTGTTGATAGCACTGAAACAAATTATTGTGTACTTACTGTGTATTACTATCGAGTACTTGTAATACAAATAGTATGTTTTTATTTACCTATAAAATTATGAAGACAAGGGGATACTGCATGACACATGGGTGTCAGGCTACAGCTGCATGAGGAAGGGATGATGTGACATCATCACAAAGGCAGAATCAGAAAATAAGGTTTATTGCCAGGTAGGTTTTTACTTACAAGATATTTGGCTTGGTGTTTGGTGCAGTATCCAATAAACATATTAACAGGAAATAACAATAAAAAGGTAAAATAAGTGTTGACAAAACTCCTGCTGAGCAGGATGTGCAAAAGATCACAGCATAGACAATATGTGTTCTGTGCAGGAGTAGTACTGCAAGGTGTTACTGTAATGTGGTTGTTGATGATTGATGAGGCCAGACACAGAATAAAAGACAGGTGCTGGTCCATCACTTTGGATGACTGGACTGGAATTCTGGTCCTGATACAGACAAACATTTGATTGGATAATTAGTTTAGATCATACAAGTTCTTATATTGAAACATGTTAGGTCTGTCGTGTGTGTAAGGATAGATATGAATATGCTAAAATAAATAAAGTATTAGGCACACAGTATCTAGAGTCATAAAGTGGTATTACAACACGGCCCAGGACAAAGCTAGTTGGTTAGCATGCTCATTTCAGTGGATATCTCTGAAATACAATTAATGGAAGTCTTGGTCATAACATCACTCCTTCACATACAATTGATAGTGTTAGTTCTTTCTTTGAAAATTTGAAAATAAAATTCTGGCCAGATCTCACACATTACACCGTTAAGTGTTTATTAGTGCCACGGGTGCTCAGCTCCGAGGCATCTATTAATATTCTCTTTCGGGTTTATTATTCTTCCGCCAAATTTTGGCGCGTAACTCGTCCTGCAGCTTTGAGAAAACCCCGGTAATATATACATCAAAACGTGCGTCTTGATCCCGAAAACGGTGCTATGACTTTTGGTGTTAAAATTCAAATTTTTCCCAAAGTTATTCCCAAAGAACTGGGAATAAATAATGCATTAGGAATGCATTGGAATTTTCTTTAGAAACCCACCTTTTTTCTACAAAATTGCACCTTTTTTCTGAGTCACCCAGCTCTCTCATACCTGCACGTAGAAATGTGATTCAAACTATAAAACGGAGGAAAACTTCTGCTCTCTCAATAAGACAGAACTGTTTTTACATAACATGTAAACTTTTCACACTATGAGCACTCAAAGGAGGAGTGCAAATCACTTTTTCTTCAAAGTTAGAGTGAAAGCGTCAGTTGGCTAGAGTGCGTGAAGCAGTAAAAAATAACCTTTATTTTTATTTTTAACTCGAGCTCACGGCCAAACCGTAAAAAGGAGACAAATAATTCTTTCTGAAAATGTAGACATAGTTGTTGGGATTCATAAAATGTAACTTTGACAGGCAGGGTCTGCACAAAATTTAAACGGGGGTGCCGAGTCTGGCAGCAATCCCTGTCTCACTCTCATTGACACCTAATGTAATCGTCTTTTTTTTTCAAAAGAATCTCTCTCTGTCTTCGCACTGAGCTTACTCACTCATTTTAAGGAATATCTGAATAAAATAGAGACCGTAGAAACTTCTGGCTTCAGTGTCTGGCACGGTCTTTTCGGTTTTTGAAAAGAAGTAACGGTTTTCTCATAATTTGCAGTTGTTTGAAGCCATGTAGAAGCCAAATTGTGGGCAGATTTTCACATTGCCATGGCAACGGCAGCTCCTGACCTGTGTGCGTGCGTGCGTGCGCCTAGCAACCAGATAACCAACTCTCCAAGCTCCGCTAGCTTTACATTAGCCGCATGTTAGGTCTTAAATTACATTTAGTTAGGTCTTAAATATGTAAGTCCATTTAGTGCTTCCTTGGTTGCTTTTTTTTTGTTTTGTTTTGTTAAAAGAGTGAATGAAGTTGTGACGGTCTCCGCTGAGACAGAGGAGAGGAGAAGCTACTAGCCCTCTCTCGCTGTCACTTCTAGTCGCGTTGCTCTCCTCCCCAGTAATGTTAAATTTAGCACCGAAAAAAACATAATAGTGGTAATTTAGATAGCGGTTCATGGGATTTATTAACCCTCAGGGGTCCCTCTGTCCTTTTTTGGACATTTTCTTCACTTTTCTTTTTTGATTTGCTGATCATTTTGGCTGTGTTACAGCTGAAGGTATGGATTTCTGCAAGAAAGTGTCTTTTTTGACATATTTTTAAAATCTAATGTCAGTTACTGTTACAGGTCTACTATACACTGGTAACACATTTTGTATCCTCTGGAGTTCCTCGCGTCCAAAAAAGGACACACAAAGAAAATGCTATAAAATCATCATATATCAATATTTTTTTCTGCTTTTTTTTTGCATAAATCTCTTAAACCACTTCAGTTCTGCTCAAACCTACCAAATGTTTTAGTTTTCAGGATTTTAACCCTTTAAATGCCAGTTTGAAGACATGTCGCCTCTTGTTTTATTAAAAAAAACAACACAGAATATGAGATATTTCCCACATAATACATGATGGAGGGATGTGACATTGTTTTATATCAGAGTCTTTTATATCAAGACATTTCTCAAAGCCAGAATATGATCAGGGTGACTTTTGAACACTGGAAATAAATCATGTACTCATCTCGGCAGTAGCCCCCGTGGCACTCAAAATTTCCCTGGAATTTTCTAGTTTGCATTATTATGCAGTTGCTTCAAATTTACATCAAACATTTTGTTTGTATCTGATAGATAGATAGATAGATAGATAGATAGATAGCCTGACGTACTGTGGTTGTCTTGTCAGGTAATCCACAGTCCAGGACGTGAAGCAGGGATCCACCCCCATCCCTTCCAGCTTCTCTTTAAGAATGGGGGGTTGGATGGTGTTAAATGCACTTGAGAAATCAAAGAACATAATCCTCATGTAACCACCTGGCTCATCCAAGTAAGAATGGGCCCGTGGAGCAGGTAAAGGACGGCATCATCCACTCCAATATGTTCTTTGTAGGCGAACTGTAGGGGGTCTAGAGCATGTTCCGGGTTCTTCATGATGTGTGATGTGAGGGCCACCAGTCTGTAGTCATTTATCTCAGCCTGTCGTCCTACTTTAGGTACCGGAACAAGACATGATGTTTTGCACCGGGACCCTCCTGTTTGTAGGCTTAAGTTAAAGATCCTCTGGAGAGGCTCAACCAGCTAGGCTGCACAGTCCTTTAACAGCCTCGGACACCATCCAGGCCTGTTGCCTTTCCAGGATGTAGCCTCTTGAGCTCCGCCCTCACCTCCTCCACTTTACAGTGGAGGAGGTAGTCCTCTTTCGTCTGCTTTTATCTCCTCTTCAGCTCATGTTGCTCAAACCTGAGCTTCTCCCTGTCCCCATCCCTGAAGGCCCCTTTTTCTGGCTGAGGAGGGTCTTGATGTTACTGGTGATCCATGGTTTGTTGTTTGGAAAGCAGTGTATAGTTTGCTGGTATTACAGTGCCCATACAGAAGTTAATGTAGTCTGTGGTACATTCTACCATTCTATCAAGGTCAGGGTCCTTGCTTTTATCATTTTCCTGTGACTCCAACAGTACATTCCAATCTGTGCACTCAAAACAGTCTTTTAGACACTCACTGGCCCCTGGGGTCCAGTTCCTGAATGAGCGGATGGTTGCCGCCTGCCTCAGTACACAGGGCTTGTAGAAAGGCTGAAGAAAAAACAGATTATGATCTGATCTGCCAAGTGGTGGTAGAGCTGAAGCAGTGTAGGCCTCCTTGACATTTGCATACAACAGATCCAATGTCTTATTTTCCCTTGTGGGACAGTCAACATACTGAGTGAAGCCAGTCAGGTGAGAGTGACATGGTTAAAATCCACTGATATTGCAATGAATGCATCAGGGTGCTGGGTCTGTACTCTCGCAACAGTCTCGTGGATGACGTCACACGCGACTGCAGGCTCAGCTCGTGGTTGAATGTAAACAACAATGGCGACGATGTGCAAGAACTCCTTCGGTACATAGTACGGTCTAAGACCAACTGCCAACAGTTCAATATCCCAACAGCAGATCTTCTCCTTCACTGTGATGTGACCGGGGTTGCACCATCTATTGTTCACAAGCAGAACCAGTCCTCCACCTTTATTCTTCACACTTGCTCTGGTGTCTCTGTCCAAAAAAACGGTCAGGAGTGTTGTCGTTTAACCAGGTCTCCGTGAAACACCTGAGACTACACTCACAATATGCTCGCTGGTTCTTCACAAGTGCCTCCAGTTCATCACACTTGTTAGCCAGTTGACATTTCCCATGAGGATCGATGGTGGAAAAGGATAATATATCTCCATCTCCTAGCCTTTAGCTTAGCCCCGGCTCTGTATCCAAGGTACAGCTTCTTCAGCTCAGCCGGTATGGGATGTTTAACTTCATATCTGGTAAACTTTAAAGCCAGGAGTTCTTCCTTTGTCTACATTATCTTCTCCATCGTCAGACGAAACAACGACGTAGAATAAAAAACATGAATTGAAATATACGCATATAGTATATACAAATATATTGCAAAAAACTACGAGCTACGAGGACTTCCTGCCACTTGTTGCCAATTGTTGCCAGCACATCATTTAATATTTGATGATGTAATCATGAAATAAACTTATTAATATAATCAAAATACCAAAACACTTCACCTTGTGCTACCTCATTTGTGTGAAACCGATGCACAAAAATACAACATGAATAGACAAAACATCACGTTTAAGAAAATACCAACATGTTTAAATGCTGTTTGCTTACAAAAATATACCTACATATATTTGTACGTAACTTACCTATGTGTGTCACCATCTGCCAACAGGGTCTTGAGCAGTGGATTGCTGTGGGAGCATCACAGTTTAGTTATGACTTTTCACAAATCACAAAATTGAAAATAATTTCCAAAATATTGAGAGGATACAGGCCTGAACTGGTTTTGAGTGCATTAAAGAACTGATACAGTTGTAAGTCAGTTTATGTCTTGGGGACCAGAGTATTAACACAAGATCAGATGGGTACAATGGTTCAGATCAACGTCTGAAATCTTGAACTTACTGCCGTTTGCGCTGTTTTCAGCCAAGCTGTTATAGTAACACACCAGCCTGGAGGAAGAGGCTGAGACGGAGGCTGAGGCTGAGGTTGAAAATTTGTTTTAAATGGATTTAATTAGTTTTTGAAGAGAGAGGTTTGATCAAATCCCTTGTTTCCCAACAATTGTTAGCTTAGGGACATATTTATCTTTTAGTAAGACTGTTGATTAGGATTAATTAATGCATGTTATAAACTTACCCAAAGTGATTTCACTTACCCACTTAAGTGAGAGTCGGTAAGCATGAGGTTGAAAACATATCTTAACTGATCATCAAATTAAAAACAAAAAAAGGAGGTGAATGGAATTTTCATCTACCTGTTACACAACAGCAAAAAAATAATCTCTAACATATTGTGTAACCAAAACCAAGACCTGGATAAATAAAACCATACTGATTTGGGTGAACTGTTCCTTTTAATCATTTGCTTGATCAGTGTGCCTTACCTGCAGTCAGAATTAGCTTACACATGTTGTCACTGTGTAATTAAAAAGAAATAGAGGAAATCAAAACATTTGTTTAGTTTGCCTCAAAACAACAATTTTCCTACAAGGATCTCTCAAAAAGCATGTCAAGTTGGAAAACTGCACATTGGAGCAGGTATGGCAATACAAGGAATGGGTAAACAAAAATCTGTGACAATAACAAATGAATGAATAAGTGAATAAAGTCAGAGTAAAAGGTACTTACAAAGACAAAGGCCAGCTTATACTATCTTCCTCCTGTGACTGATGGGTAACTGATGGATAGCTGACCATTTTATTGGGTAGACAGCTCTTAGGGTGTGGTAATTTAATATTGTTAAATGTTGAAATTTTGAAACTATTTAACCACACCTATATGCTTGACTCACTGTTGCCATCCAACTGTAACATACTGTTGTTAGGGCTCAGCTTTTGGGGACAGAGGTGTGTGCTAATTAAAAACATTGTGTTATTGACTGTTAATTATGTTGTTAATTTATTTTTTTTTGTTTCTTTTCCTTGTCAGTTTAAATGGCAACACTTTAAATGTTCAGCATGACGAATGTTTGGCACATGTGTGGGTCAAAGGCGCAGCAGGTGTGACACAAAGGGAAACATACCATTTGTCACGGTTTTCTGTCAAGGTTTGCGAGGTTCTGTCAATGGATTTGAGGGGTAAGTTGGACCCAAATGCCGCCAACACATGGGAGACGGTGCAGGCAGGTTTATTAACAAACGTGAACTTGACATGAACAAACCCAGAACAAAACTTACGAACCGACACAGACAAAGGGAAGAACAAAGACTATATAGACAAGGGAGGCAAGGGTGATTGAACAAAGGTGAAACACATTAGGGCGGGGCAGACAATCACCACAGACACAGGACCAAGACAGGAAGCAAAAACACTGACACACAAGGAAACCAATTATAAAATAAAACAGGAAGTGCAAAAACTCCAAAAACAAACCATGACACCATTACCATGTGATTTGTAAATCACGTTACATCAACAACAAGGCATTTCAAAGTGTTTTACAGAACTCAAAATTCACTGTATTAATTTGTAACAGCAAAGATGTTTTGAAGGAAATGTAATTGGGAATAAATCATGTTTTTTTATCAACATATTGAGGAAATGTTAATTTATTCATATTGCAAATCGCAAATATGGTGATACTGAATGTATTGGTAAGATGTTCTCTGATAGTGTGCTGGAAACAGTGGGAAACAATGTTCTTTTCTAGTCCTGCTGATTGGGTATTTAATTCTCAAAGCATTTCAATATTAGCACAGTTTTTAAATTATAGCAGCAATTAAAGTCATTTTTTTCATTGTTCATAAAAACAAGACTAGGTCAGAATCTAGTGTCTGTCTGGACCGCCTCTGGTGAAATCCTGATTTTATAACTGTGAAGACTGAGCTGTAATTTCAGCTGTATTTACTGTAACATGATCACTCAGAGAGAAAGTTAGAAAAGACACAATATCTTTCTTATTCAGTCTCTCACACAGAGCACAGCCTCCGTCTTGATCCACAATAGTTTAGTCTTTAATTACTTCAGCTCCAGAGCGTAACAGACTTTTATTAGAGGCAAGTCTTTATGTCTAGCTCTCTCTGTTTGATATGTAGAGTTGGTCATAGCAGTATTTTAGTACGAAGCCTCAACACTTCGTGTATCTGTTTCACATTAACAGCAGTCCACCGTTTCAGTAAAAAGAAACCTTTTATTTCTTAACAGGGCTTCTATTGCTATGCTGCATTAAGAGTATTGTTTAATTTCCATTTCTTGTTGGAAAAGTCTCTAAATCTAGAGACAGTGAGCAAAGTTAGCTACACTGCAACTGTAAACACCGCTCGAATAGAACCTGTTTGATCCAGAAACTCCAAATCAGTGATGAGGCACTCATCTGATCAGGGGTGGAAATGATGGAAATGATCAGTAAGTCAGTCAGTCAGTCAGTCAGTCAGTCAGTCAGAAAGTCAGGGACACTCCAGATTTTAGGGCTGGCCCTGCTGTTGCAGCTGGCCCTAACCTAACCCTTCAAGAGCTTGTGAATAAGGGCCCAGTCAAATATATTTCTTGTTAAAATATTTCATAATGTGTCCTACCAATGTAAGTAAGGAAAACAAATGATAGAAATAAACCCTTATTGAGCACAGTGAACATATTGTTCCACTGTGTCTCACAAGCAAAAACTCATGCCTTTGACATTGCACAGTAATTCATCTCCCAGTGCAGAAGGTGACTTTGATGCCAAAAAATGTGTGTGAAGCTTTTCTTCACTGTCCTCAACCAGAGAGCTGCAGCTCATCCAACCCTTACCAAAAAACACATGAATTTCAATTTCACATATGATGTGATCACATGTGACCACATGTCAATGTCATTTCTGCAAATGAGAAATGAATGAACGAATGTTATAATCACATGTGAAATGTATCAAACATGTGCCAACACGTAGAAAATATGTGGTTTTGGAACTTTTTTGTTGTGTAATGTGTGAAGCCCATGTAAATTCCCATGTAAAATCTATGGGATTACATGTGAACCCTGTGGGATTACATGTGAAATTTATGGGATTACATGTCAAATCTATGCTATTACATGTGAGACCCATGTACATTGTTGTTTGTTTGCATGTTCGTCAGTACTCACATTACTGCACTTGTTGAAATGTTACAGTGATACTTTGAAAATCTGCAGTAAATGTGAGATGTTACAAAATGTGGTAACATGCTGTCCACATGTAATCCAATGTAAATATAAGTGTGTCCTCATGTGGAAAACATGGGGAAATCATATGATTTTTCTGTAAGGATTAAACACTGGTGCCATATAGAGAATTCTCAGACATCCATTTTGTTCAGAGCAATTGTGTCAACATTACTGTTGTAATGTAATTTCAGGGGCGCCTTGGTGTCTCACCATGGGTTTGAATCTGAACCGACCCTTTTGCTGCATCATTCCGTCTTTCCCTCTTCTCTCCCTGACTTTCCTGTCTCTCTCTCACCTCACTATCTGAATAAAGGAAAAAATACCCCCAAAAAATGTGAAATGAAATGTAATGTTTCCAGTAGTCATATAAATGACTATAAATGACATTTAGGCAGTAGTGTTACAGGCGGTCACTGCTCATGCACACACCCTGGCCTCAGCCCGTCATGGTCTAGACTTAGCTCCAGACCTAGTATACTCCTAGAAACACCCCTGTGTCCACATAAACAGACAGGTGCACAGGTATGACCAGCACAGTGGTGTTTTTTTTTTTTAATTGCCTTTTGCATCATGTTTGCGAAATAGCACGTTTATTATGTTCTGTATTTATACTGAGCTCAGATCAGTCAAACCACAGTGTACAAATGAACTTCACTTCTCAGTCACTGACACATATCTTTCAGATGCAACATGTTTTTTTTTATTTCTTCATTATTGTATGTAAAATGTACTGACATTTGGTCTGTGTTTCATCAATAATCCTATAATAATAATAAAATGAAGGATTAAAGATTTTTTGTGAAGCACATCAGACTTTCCTCTCTGAATATTTTATCCATGATACAGATTCAAAACAGAAATAACTGATCCTGCAGAGCAAATATTTCTAATGAATAAAGGAAATTATTTGTGGTTCTTTTATTGACCTAGTCAACACAAATCCATCCATTTATTATCCATACTGCTTATCCTTATGGAGTCGCGGGGAAGGCCCAGGCCCTGGGTTCCAACCCAGAACCTCTCCGCTGTGAGGTTACAGTGCTAACCACTGACCCTACATCATTATATTTAATTTGATGCAATATGATGATTTGAAAAACAAATCAAATCTAAAACTAAAACTTTTATTTTGGTGTACTTGAGTGTAACACTGCAGTGATGTTATAATATGGTTTCAGGTCCGTCTGATCTGTGTTGGACCAGTGAAGACTTCATCTTCGCTCATGGCCCCTCACAGCAGAGAGAAGAGGACTCGGGTGAGTCAATGTGATTCGTAGCTTAGGTGAGGCTCAGGGAGGAACCATCCAAAAGGGAACTGGGATGATCCACTGTCTCAACTAGCACTGGCTTAACAACTGTGCCACCTAGTGGTATAAAGCTGTAGACATATAAATGAAAACACAACAGTCAGGATGTCAAACTGCAGACAAGAAGCTTTAAGACCCAGACTCTGACCAAAGTCTTTGTTTTAGTCAGTCACAGTGCCAATCTGTCACCAGAGAGTCTGGTAAATATTACACATCACTGACCTGAATGGGACTTTGTCACATAACCAGTTTTTCCTTTGCAAATGTTACATTGGTCTGGAAGCAGCTGTGTTGTTTTTTTTTACTGCAGGTGTAGGAGCCTAAAAGCATTTTTGTTGATGTTTAAGTGGTTAAATAACACAGTTCATTGATTGTTGAATAATTTAAATATTTACAGTAATCAAAAAGGTAAATATATGATTCTTTAGATTAAAAATGTGTCGTTATAATTTAAAATATGTAACATTTCATTTCTAATTGATTGGACTGTGTAGAACTTGGTTAGACCTTTAATGATCCCACGCAAAGGGAGTTAAGGGGCGTTACCGAGAGGTAATTAAGGCATTCGGACAAGCAGAGAGAGTAGAGCCACACAGTTTTTTGACCTCTTTCTCTAACTCTATTTCTCTATCTCTCCTTTTTTGTATATTGACTTTTATTATTTGAAAGTGGAAAAGATTTTGTTTTGTATCACCTTTTGATGTAAAGTAAAGAATTTAACTTTACAAGTGGTCTCCTGGAATTTTGTGGATTTCGAAGTGGACGAGAGGGATGATAGAGCGTCAAGCTATGGCTTTACCAAATGGAAACCTACAGCAGGTCTAAACAGATGTGTTCACACTGCTACAGAGAAAGAGAAACTCTGTTTATTGCTCTCCTGCTGAGGTAAACCAGTCAAACCACTGGAGGCATTTAGTATTTCCCAACGGGCCCAGAGCTGGAAAAATCAAGTCAAGTATCCAACCCATATTTGGGCTTTTAAATAGAGAACACAATCTGAATTAATTTTTTTTCAATTCTTTGTCTAAAGTCATGTTAAACAAAATACTAATAAAAATACTCATTATTTCTATGACACATACAAGTAACTCATTGGTTGTCACCCCATTTGTCTTTGACCTGTGTCACGTCACCCATAACTGACTGACTGAAGGTAAATCATTGGTCAGCTGAGTGTTCGTCTTTTCCCATTGGCTGCTGATGTGAACAGTTTCTATTACCATCACAAGGTGGTAACAGCCGATCCACAACAGTTACTGTATTTCCTCAAAAAGTGGGCAGGGTCTTTGTCTACTTGCAGAGGAAAACAAGTCCTTAATAATAATAATAATAACTTGGATTTTTGTAGCACCTTTCAAGGTACCCAAGGCCGCTTTACAGGGAAAGAAACACAAAATGAATAAAGAACAAATAAATGAAAACAAGATGAGACAGAATAAGGATGGCAATGATTGGAGGAGATTGTAGGAGATGAGTGAGATAGAGCTCAGCTACAGAGTCAGAGAGTGATGGCCGGAGTCGAGAGATGTTTTTGAGGTGGAAAAAGCATTTGGTGATCAACTTACATGTGCCTGGAATGAGAGTGTAGCGTACATACGTGGCCTGGCATCAGTCAAAAGCCATTAAGGAAGTTCATTATAAGGACATGCAGAGTTACGGACCCCCAATTGACACTTTGCGACTCTTCCCACCGTCAAACTATCAGATTGATAGGAAACAGAGACCAAAGACCCCTCTTCCACAAACAGACCGTGCTGTTAGCATGGCCGAACGACACAGAACCAGACCAAAGGTCAAAGGGTCAGCTCCAGAGGATCAACCAATGGACATCAGACAACTGGAGAATATAGGCAAAATCTCCAGTTTGTAACAATAACACTTTGTTTAATGATATTTGATTGTTTCTTGTATAGGACAAGTAACAACAGAAAGGACTGATTAACACTAAGGTGTGAATCCTGGCCTGTCTGTGCCATGCATGGACACACACACACACACACACACACACACACACACACACACACGCACCAACCTCCCTTCCTCTGCCCCTCTCTAGATAAGAGTCATAAACTACAACCCACATTCCAATCCTGGGTAGTGACCAGCAGAACTCTCTTCACAGACACAGATCAAAGGATGAATGTAAAATTAAATATCTAACTGTTCCCTAACTCATGAGATTTTCCTATGCAATAGTTTAACCCCAAACTTCTATCCCATAGAATGTTTGAAATGTAACATGTAGATTTTAAGACAAGGCCCTTCATGTGACCATACTGTCAGCATCCTTCACACAAGGTAACACACTACATGACATCCAGAATGTTCATATTATTATTATTATGTCAGAGGGCAGAAATGTGTTTGTTTTTCATTTTGGATTTGATTCTTGATTTCCTTATGGGTTGATTATTTTGAGTTATTTGTTTGTTGCATGATTTGTTTACTGCATGAGTTGTTTCATTGAGATTTTATTAATAGTGTTTTGTGTGTTTCTTATTGATGTGTGTTTTTTATGACGTTTCTGCCACTGCGCCCCCTGGACTGAGACATTAGAAGTGGGTCAAATCAGCGTAAAGCCTGTTAACCTGGTTAATTGGACAGCTCGGCTCTCAGCCAATCAGAGGAGAGTACCTCCATAGACAATGGGTTTGGCATAAGAGCAGGTGAACAGCGTTTTCTAGGAGGTAGTTGCATCGAGACGTCAACGGACGCAGACACAGCGGAGGAGATCAGCCGCGGGGAACGGAGAGGGATAACAGCCGTGCAGACCAGATCGTTCGACCCCAGCAGGAAGCCGTCAGTGCCGTGTGTAACAACTGCAGTGGAGGAGAGTAAAATCTCCTCCTTCGCGGTGAGTACGACGACAAACAGGCACTGTGAACGGCACGAACAGAGACCGTGTGTTAATTGTGGTAGAGAACAAGTTATCTGGCCGCTCTTATCCCCCGCAGGGCCCGTGGAGGAAAAAAGCGGCGCGTCAGATGATCGGCCCAGGCGTGGCTACTCCTGTTCCCCCTACACCTCTCCCTGTGTTGTATACATTGTTTTATTTGGTTCATTTAAATCGTGGTTATTTGTGGTACCACTATAATTGGTTATTCTGTTGCCTGGCTAGGCTAATTGTTTGTTCCGGTTCCTAATTATTTATTAAAAAAACTGTAACAGAACACTGCATTTTAATGACCTTGCTCTTTTAACTTTGTACCGATCCTTTTATCTGTTTTTAGTTATTTATTGAGAGGACCCTTACCTCTTTTAAAACAAAAGGGTGGCGTTGTCACTTTTATCCTAATTTATTACACTGTCGCATTTTATTTTTTAGTTAAGTCATAAAGGGCCACATAATTTGGCGTTGTCGGCAGGATACAAAGTACAAAGAGCAACGGAATTTTAGCGGTGTATATAAACAAAAATGATGATGATGATGCCTGTATATCCGGGTGCCCCTTGGTTACCCAAGTTTAAAGGGCCAGGTGGGGATTTGAAGTATGGTGAGTGGAAAGAGCAAATTAAAGGGTTGCTGGGTTCACAAGAATTAACTGAGGCAAAGAAAGTAGCCATTTTACTTGGTGCATTAACAGATGATGCTAAACGGCAGGTTAGTGTCTTGGATGAGGCAGAGCGAGACCAGGCAGCTAAGATATTTCGGTATTTAGACTCCCTTTATGGTAATAAAACCCCGGCCCCAGTGGTAAGGTCACAGTTTTTTAGCTGTAAACAGCAGGCAGGAGAAGATGTTTCCTCATTTATCCTCAAGTTGAGAGAGCTCTACTGCGGGCTGCGGCGGCACGACCCAGACACCACCCCCTCCGATGCTGTTCTGCGAGACCAGCTACTACTGGGGCCCCGTGAAGGTCCGCTCGCCCAGGCCCTCAGAGTATATGCACGGAGGAATCCCGATGACGATTTCACCACACTACGCCAGGAAGCACTCCTGTTAGACGAGGAACATGGAGGTATGCAAACAGAGGTTACCTGTCATGCAGTTAATCCCACACATGTTTCCAAACAAACACAGCAAGCTGACTGGAAAGAGGCTCTGAGGAGAGAAATAATGGAGGATGTCAAAGCACAAATGCAAGGGCTCACTACAGAATTGATCAAGGAAATTAGGCCACTCCTCCAACCTGCTGTGGGCCGCCACCACCACCACCAACAGTCCGACCAGAGCGACGATACACGCCCCCCTACAGGAATGAGCGGGATGAGCAAGGTAGGCCTATCTGTCGCCAGTGCAAGCGTGCAGGACACATAGCCAGGTTTTGTCGGGCACCTTCAGCAGGTCAGCCAGCTTTAAACTAGAACTCCCTGTCGCTGAGGTCCAAGGGGCAGAGGTAAACAAAACAACATTGAGGACCACTGAGGCATTCATTGGGCAATGTCCAACTATTAAGACAAAGATCGAGGGTGTTGAACTACAAGGCCTGTTAGATACAGGGTCACAGGTAACCTTAATGCAACAGAGTCTATTTGAAGATAACTTCTCCCAGGCTAAGCTTGGAAAGGCACCTGTGGTTTTCAGATTGAGAGCAGCTAATGGCCTCCCAATTCCTTACACTAGCTACGCAGTGTTGGAATTTGAGCTGGAAGGGATCAAGATTCCAGGGAGGGGGGTTGTTGTTGTAAAAGATGAACATTGCACCCACCCTTTGATTGTATGAATGAATGTGGTCACTGCCTGTTGGAATACCTTGTTTAAATTGCCCGGAAAGTCTATTTCTCCACCCCGACAGGGCTTGGACCAAGCTGCATGGAGAGATGCCTTCGCTCTCTGCCAACGGATTGACGCTTTCGGGAGGAGGATGGGTCGCTGGGCTGCGTATGGGCTGCTGGCAGGCAGCGTATACGACTCCCCCCAAGGAGTGAGGTGGTTGTGTGGGGGCGTGCTCGGAAGGGCCCATGTGGAACTGATTACGATGCACTGGTCGAAGCCCTACCAGACAACAAAGACTTTGGACTGGCCCGCTCATTGGTTGCGGTAAGAGGTGGCAAAATTCCTGTACGTTTGTGTAACCCTCACCCATACAGCCTCTTTATAGGCCGTTACCAGAAACTGGGCAGGCTGTACTGCGTTGATGCCGCAGAGGTGAGAGGAGCCTGCGACTTGGACCTGTCACTGGATGATGATGGAACAGTGGAGGTGGCCATAGTTGGCATGGAGGACGGTGGTGCAGCACGACCAATACCACAGGAGATGTGTGAACTGGCCCAGCGACCTGATCTCTCGACACAGCAACAGAAAGAGCTGGGTGAACTGCTACGCAGGTGGGAGAAGGTCTTTGCAGTCCACGATGAGGACTTCGGCCAGACTGACATCGTAAAACACCAGATACACACTGGAGATGCTGCCCCCACCCGTGAGCGGCACCGCCCTCTACCTCCTGCCCTGTACCAAGAGATGAAAACCCTGTTGGCTGACATGCTAGAGAAAGGTGTCATTAAAGAGAGCTGTAGTCCATGGGCCGCCCCAATAGTTCTGGTCAAAAAAAAGGATGGGAGTTGGCGCTTTTGTGTTGATTACCAGAAGCTAAATGCTGTGACGCACAAGAATGCATTTCCCCTACCCCGAATTGAAGAGACCCTGACCAGCCTTACCAATGCCCAGTGGTTTTCAACCCTTGATTTGGCCAGTGGCTACTGGCAAGTCGCCATGGACCCCAGAGACCAAGAAAAGACCGCCTTTTCCACCCCGCTTGGCCTATATGAGTTTCAGCGAATGCTGTTTGGTCTCTGCAACGCACCAGCAACTTTTCAACGGTTGATGCAACAATGCTTGGGTGGTCAGTTGACAGAATCTTTACTTGTGTACCTAGATGACATTATCATATACTCACCTGATTTCTCTTCTCACATGCAGCATCTAGATCAAGTGTTCCAAAAGCTGGGGCGGCATGGGCTGAAACTGCGGCTGGATAAGTGCAAACTACTGCAGAGCCAAGTCAAGTTCCTGGGCCATGTAGTGGACCGCGAAGGTGTGAGACCTGACCCTGACAAAGTAGTGGCTGTGAGGGATTGGCCAGTCCCATCAACCATCCGGGAGGTCCGCGCCTTCTTAGGCCTGGCAGGCTATTACAGACGCTTCGTGCCTGCTTTTGCTGCAGTTGCCCGCCCCCTGAACAGCCTGTTGACAGGTATTCCAGCCGACAAGAAATCGCACAACCGCAAGGTAACCTGGTCTTCACAGTGTCAACAGTCCTTTGATGCTCTGAAGGCTGCCCTCACGCAGGCCCCTGTGTTGGCCTATGCAGACTATTCCCAGCCATTCATAGTTTACACAGACGCTAGTAAGCATGGGTTGGGTGCAGTGTTAGCACAAGTGCAAAACCAGCAAGAGCGTGTAATAGCTTATGCCAGCCGCAGCCTACACCCCACAGAACAGAATGATGCCAATTACAGTTCGTTCAAATTGGAACTTCTTGCCCTGAAATGGGCTGTGGCAGAAAAGTTTAAAGACTATTTGACGGGTGCAAAATTTACAGTGTACACAGATAATAACCCTGTCGCCCACATACAGACAGCCCAGTTGGGGGCTGTGGAACAACGCTGGGTTGCCCAGTTGGCATCATTCACATATGATGTCAAATATCGCCCAGGTAAGAACAATGCCAATGCAGATGCCTTATCTCGCTTCCCAGTAACCTCAGCAGCAGAGGAGCTCACACCAGCAGCAGGGCCTGAGGAGTGGGCCGACAATGAGTGGCGGGATGCCCAAGCCCAAGACGCAGATATCCAAATGGTGGCGAGGTGTGTGGAGCAGCAAAAAGTACCGTCAGTGGCAGAACGCTGCACTTGGTCCCGAGGGGCAAGAGCGTTGTTCCGGCAGCAGAGAAAGCTACAGGTCAGAGGCCACATATTATACCGTCAAGTGACTGATCCACACACCCATGAAGTGTATTTCCAGGTTGTCTGCCCAAGCTCTAGGAGAGAAGAGGTCTGGAGGGAGCTACACGTAGCTGCCGCTCACGCCGGTCCCGACCGTACCCTGGCCCAACTCCGGCGGAGGTTCTACTGGCCAGGCATGGAGGGGGAGGTACGTCAGTTCCACCAGGGTTGTGCTGTCTGTAGCCTGCAGAGGGACAGAGTAGAGCCTAGGGCCCCCCTGCACCCTTTTGCAGTCTCCTACCCCCTAGAGGTAATAGGAATAGATTTCCTCACACTAGGTCGACCCACTGATGCGTATCAGAACATTCTGGTAGCTACAGATCTGTTTACCCGTTTTAGTTGGGCTATTCCTACCCGAGACCAGACCGCTCAGACCACTGTAAAGGCCTTATGGGCCAACATTATTCAACCTTTCGGCTGTCCCGCCCGCTTCCATTCCGACAGGGGGCCCAATTTTGAATCTGCCCTTATGAAGGAGCTGTGTGACACCTATGGTATCACTAAAAGCAGGACCACCCCATATCACCCTGCTGGTAATGGTGGAGTCGAGCGTTTCAATCAGACCCTGTTGAACATGCTTCGTACCCTTGAGACAGAGAAGCAAGGTCGTTGGCCAGAGTACATACCTGAATTAGTACATGCTTATAACAACATCCCGCATGGTACAACTGGGTATGCCCCGTCCTTCCTTATGTTTGGTCGCCATTTACGGCGTCCTGTCGATGTTGGGTTGGGGGTACAGCCACAACAGTCCCGTGTCAGGGTGGGAGATTGGGTCCAACAGCATCAACAACGCCTCTCTGCAGCCTACCGCACAGCTAGTCAAAGAATGAGGGATGCAGCTTCCAGCCGTAAACAACACTACGACCAGAAAGCAAACACCTTACCATTGTTGCCAGGTGAAAGAGTGTGGGTTCGTAGTCGGGGTGGGCAAGGACAAGGGAAACTCCAGGCTTGGTGGGACCCCGAACCGTTTGTTGTCCTAGAGCAGGTGGGAGATACAGGTGTGGTCTATAGAATCCAACCAGAGAAAGGGGGGAGGGAGAGAACAGCCCATAGAAATTCACTTAAAGTTTGCATAGCTCCCTCCACAGAGACACCTCAGGTAACCGCAGAACCAGTAGTGGGGACAGAGAGACTACCTGGACCAATGTTCTATGGGTTCTTTCCTGGCCCCTTGGTAGAAGAGGGTCCCCGGCGCTCCACAAGGCCTAACCTTGGACAGCCACCTTCCAGGTACAGAGAACTTGACCTCAGGTAGCAGGGACTGCTAACCTTAAAGCGTGGGGGAGATGTCAGAGGGCAGAAATGTGTTTGTTTTTCATTTTGGATTTGATTCTTGATTTCCTTATGGGTTGATTATTTTGAGTTATTTGTTTGTTGCATGATTTGTTTACTGCATGAGTTGTTTCATTGAGATTTTATTAATAGTGTTTTGTGTGTTTCTTATTGATGTGTGTTTTTTTATGACATTTCTGCCATTGCGCCCCCTGGACTGAGACATTAGAAGTGGGTCAAATCAGCGTAAAGCCTGTTCACCTGGTTAATTGGACAGCTCGGCTCTCAGCCAATCAGAGGAGAGTACCTCCATAGACAATGGGTTTGGCATAAGAGCAGGTGAACAGCGTTTTCTAGGAGGTAGTTGCATCGAGACGTCAACGGACGCAGACACAGCGGAGGAGATCAGCCGCGGGGAACAGAGAGGGATAACAGCCGTGCAGACCAGATCGTTCGACCCCAGGAGGAAGCCGTCAGTGCCGTGTGTAACAACTGCAGTGGAGGAGAGTAAAATCTCCTCCTTCGCGGTGAGTACGACGACAAACAGGCACTGTGAACGGCACGAACGGAGACCGTGTGTTAATTGTGGTAGAGAACAAGTTATCTGGCCGCTCTTATCCCCCGCAGGGCCCGTGGAGGAAAAAAGCGGCGCGTCAGATGATCGGCCCAGGCGTGGCTACTCCTGTTCCCCATACACCTCTCCCTGTGTTGTATACATTGTTTTATTTGGTTCATTTAAATCGTGGTTATTTGTGGTACCACTATAATTGGTTATTCTGTTGCCTGGCTAGGCTAATTGTTTGTTCCGGTTCCTAATTATTTATTAAAAAAACTGTAACAGAACACTGCATTTTAATGACCTTGCTCTTTTAACTTTGTACCGATCCTTTTATCTGTTTTTAGTTATTTATTGAGAGGACCCTTACCTCTTTTAAAACAAAAGGGTGGCGTTGTCACTTTTATCCTAATTTATTACACTGTCGCATTTTATTTTTTAGTTAAGTCATAAAGGGCCACAATTACAGTCGAAGAACTGCTGTGTAATCCATATGTATAGATTATTAGCTTTGGGAAATGTTTATATTGTTGTTTGATCAATTAACCACTTGTATCATAATTAATTCCAGGTTTGAAGGATGTAATATGAAATCAACACTCCTATTACTCCTCTCTGCCATTATTAGTGCAAGTAGTTTTATGTTATTTCATTTAATGTTTTGTGGTCATGGTGGAAGCCGGATGTGCGAGTTTATAAGTAAACTCTAGAATTAAATTATTCCAAAATTCAGTGGAAAATTACTCTCTTCTCAAAGTGGAAACACAGGAGAAGAAGGGTAACGCCCCTGAAACATGCGCCACCCCCAGGGGATAAAACAGTCGTGAACAATTCACACATTGCCAAGAAGCCAAAAAGCCAAAACGAAGCCTATTCAGAAGCCTATTCTAAGCCAAAACCAGGCCTAGGCCTAAGTCAGACAAGAAGATGCGAGAAACGATGCAGAAACTAGAAGCTGAGATCTTTGCTCAAAGCTCAGAGTCCCGGCTCAAAGCCCGGCTCTGTAGCCATGGAAACTCTTAGCTCTAAGCTGCTTGCCACAAACTCATGGCTCTTAGTCATTTTTGGCACTTTTCGCGTCTTTTATTTTTCTTTGCCACAAGCTACAAGTAACATGATTTTTATCTACATGCGCGATCTTTTATTTTTATAAGCCAAGTCGAGACCAACTGAACCAAAGCAACAGAAGTGCCTCAGAGCAATTTTGTAACTTTTAATCATCATCAAGTTTTCATTTTTGAAGATTTTGGCAACTTTAGAGTCATCTGGTCAACGCCAGTCTCCTCTATAGTTATCCAGCCAAAGTGAAGAGCATTAGAGTTTTATTTCGCATCAACCCACAAGAGACGCCAGCAGATAACATCTGCACGACCACCTGCAGAGAAGCTGAGCAGAAATCAAGAGTTCCCGAGACAAAGTCTCCTGGCAAACTCCACCGGAGCTGAACCGCTGAGACACCGGCAGAATCCGTCATCGTGATAACGGGACACGGCCTCCAGGAGAATCCACCTCGATCCCGCATCTCCAGGGTTACCACGGCAACCACAGCCACCTGAGCTCCAGCCGAGGGTCTCCAACTACAGCGCGACTCACAGTAGGCTGGTCTTAACACTCTGCATGTGACTGGGTTGATGTCGAAATATAGCAATATTTAATCATCAACCCTAATTCGTAGATGTAGTATCATTAGCTGTATAGTCATAGTATATAGCCATAACATATTCTCTTCCACCATTGCCAACTCATCACACTGCTCATTTCATTATTATTTTCATCTTTATGATTATTACACCTTGCATTTACTCTGTAGATAGTAGTTTAGCTAAATAAATATTTACACCCAGTTGTTGTCCTATTGTATTCTTTTGACGTAGAGACTGGAGATCCATTGAATCGAGAAGTCATGGCTTCCGATATGAGATTGATAAATTTGGCAATGAAGTAATTCATTGTTGTCCTCCCAGAGGACTGGTGCCCCATTTCAACGAGAGTAAATCCTTAAATATGGCTTAACGCTACAAGAGAGTTGAGTCCAAGATAACACCCAGGATGTGGACTTCCGGGGATGGAGAGATGGAGCAGCCATTGATGTCCAGAAGTAGGTGTAGATATCCAACCTTCTGGAGCAGGGCCTTTATGTCTAACTCCCTCTGTTTGATATGTGGAGTTGGTCAGAGTGGTATTTTAGCGAGAGGTCTAATTTTTTGTCACTCAAGTTTACCCTGGTAAAGTTACTGCATTATGTGTTGATACCAACTTACTACTTCCTGTAACCTTTTCAAATTAAAGCCTTCTAGTGGGTCAGTTGACAGTTCTTAACAAGGTCCTATTTCTGTGCTGCAGTAAGAGTATTGTCTCATTTCATGTTGCTGCTGTTGTTTACATGCTATGCTGAGCTGCAGACAGTTCTAGTACACATAAACAGATATTTATTAAATGTATCCTTTCTTTCAAAAATCTGTCCACATGTAAACACATGTTATACCATCAACCGGTATAACCCTAACTGTAAAGTCACGTTGGACAACCAGAAGCCTGAAAAATGTTTCAGTCAGTTTCAGTTGTGATGGTGGGATGTACAGGAGGGATGAGCTTTCAGGTCTGAGAGATCCAGGGGCTGAGAATGGATAAGGTCTGTGATGTGAGGTGGAGCCTTGAAAGGGAGTGAGTGATATGCTCAAGCTTTTTACTGACAGTCAACATCCAGCTGCAGGTGAGATAATGAAGACTGTTGAAGGCCTGAATATAAATAATTACGTTAGTCCAATGGAGCTGTGATGACGGTGTGGATTACTTTCTCCATATCGTGGAGTATGGAAATGGTTCTTAACTGATATTTACTATTTTAACAACAGAGGTGATGTGTTTATCAAGGCAGAGCTCAGAGTCAAGGATGACACCAAGGCTTTCTGCATGACTTCATATATAGTTTGAGGTGATCTGGCTAAGTACAAAGAGTCTTCTGGATTCAGAGGGACCAAATATGAGTACTTCTTTAGTGAAGCCATTGGATATTACCTGGTTCCTGCTGCCTGTTGACTCTGGAGAGACTAAAAGCAGCAATGTCTGTAAGTTACTCAATGTTTAGTGTTAATTGTTTTGCATTTTGATTTAAATACTTTTATTGCCTACAGGAGGGTTTTTAAATTTCTGTTACTGTCATGATACAATACAAACACGAGTTCACAGAATTTTGTTTACTTACTGTAAAAGCATCAACACAATTATCACAGTAAGTGATGTAACATCATCAGTTTTAACTTCAGTTTCATATTGAAGCTTAATGTTGTACCTCCACTCAGTATCATGTTATTATCATGCACTCTGAGCAGAGGTCCAGAGCCAGTACTGAGGGAAAAATAACACTCACCCACAGGCAACATTCACCTCTCCAACCTGCACACTTTTACTACACTCTACATACATGAATTTCACTCTACTGAACATAAATCCCAGGATAAGACATTCTGCAGAACAGTAGCATCAAAGTCATTTATAGGAGACTGGATCCATGAAATAGTATTCAACTACTGAGGAAGACTGAGTTATCACATCACTTCATTACTGTACAGTGATGGTGTGTGTGTGCCAGTTCATCTGGGTGAATGTGTAGAACATCAGCTTCCAGCCTCTCCTGTAAACATCCTCTGAAAAACCCATCATGCTCTGCTGCCTAACACCTGACATTTCAGTGGTAGAAAAGCAAGTCAGGAGCATTGATCTGAAGGAATGGGCTGAGGAAAATCTATGGGCACCACTGAGACGGGGGCAGGTACACCGTTATGCTACAGTTTCTCCTGAAAAAAAGGCAGATGTAGGAGAAGAGCTGAGTGACTCCCAATCAGCTGAGAATCATACACTGCAGTTATATCAATTGATCCCATTGATAGCTAAATGTCTGTGCTGCAGGGGTTCACACACACACACACACACACACACACACACACACACACACACACACACACACACACACAGATGATCAGGACTCATTAAACAGAATTCGATACATCACTTACATCAGGTTATTAATATTACTAATAATAACTAGAAAATTCCTGAAGAAATTTTGAATGTGCCTGCTGCTTGGTGCGTGTACTTCACTCCTCTTGTTTCAATCTGTACCAAGGACGTTGCTTTCAGTTTCATTCATGTCGTAGAGACTCATTCTGACACTCACCTCAGTCACTGCACGTGTCCCTCAAAAAGCCTTTTGAGCTGTCATGACGCCACAATAACCTCATACTGATGGTTTCAAACGCCCAATTTGGCCCCACAACACTAGCAAGCCCTAACAGAAGTTGATCTGCAAAAAAAGCATATCCTGCCTGTCTTTCTGTGTACCTCTCTGCTTGTTTGTATTTACGTGTGTTTCTGTGTCAGTTAGAATGACAAACTGAAATTAACTGCTGACTGCTTCCTGATTAAAACTGGACTGAAACATATTTCCAGTGAAACCAGTTGAGATGTGTGTAAATCATTGCAGAAATGTCAATAAAGTGGTTGATAAACACTACAGATCAGAAGAGTCTCTAATCAGGTAATTTGACCATGATGTGTGCCCCTTAGAGGTTGCCATGGTGACAATTCTGTCTCACTGGGTGCACACCTGTCTTTCTCTTTGAAAAAGGTAGCACCTGGAAAACACTGGTTAAAGGTAATCCACCAATCAGAATGAGCTCCAAAAGTAATCCACCAATTAGAATAAATGTAATGTGACAAAATTTCATTCAGGAAACATTTGGCTAACTGCCTGTCTATGTATATGTAGCGTTAAGCCATATTTAAGGATTTACTCTCGTTGAAATGGGGCACCAGTCCTCTGGGAGGACAACAATGAATTACTTCATTGCCAAATTTATCAATCTCATATCGGAAGCCATGACTTCTCGATTCAATGGATCTCCAGTCTCTACGTCAAAAGAATACAATAGGACAACAGCTGGGTGTAAATAAAGGAGTTTATTTAACTAAACTACTATCTACAGAGTAAATGCAAGGTGTAATAATCATAAAGATGAAAATAATAATGAAATGAGCAGTGTGATGAGTTGGCAATGGTGGGAAAGGATATGTTATGGCTATACACTATGGCTATACAGCTAATGATACTACATCTACGAATTAGGTTTGATGATTAAATATTACTGTATTTCGACATCAACCCAGTCATGAGCAGAGTGTTAAGACCGGCCTACTGTGAGTCGCGCTGTAGCTGGAGACCCTCGGCTGGAACTCAGGTGGCTGTGGTTGCCGTGGTAACCCTGGAGACGCGGGATCGAGGTGGATTCTCCTGGAGGCCGTGTCCCGTTATCACGATGACGGATTCTGCCGGTGTCTCAGCGGTTCAGCTCTGGTGGAGTTTGCCAGGAGACTTTCTGTCTCGGGAACTCTTGATTTCTGCTCGGCTTCTCTGCAGGCGGTCGTGCAGATGTTATCTGCTGGTGTCTCTTGTGGGTTGATGCGAAATAAACTGTAATGCTCTTCACTTTGGTTGGATAACTTTAGAGGAGACTGGCGTTGACCAGATGACTCTAAAGTTGTCAAAATCTTCAAAAAGGAAAACTTGATGATGATTAAAAGTTACAAAATTACTCTGAGGCACTTCTGTTGTTTTGGTTCAGTTGGTCTCGACTTGGCTTATAAAAATAAAAGATCGCGCATGTAGATAAAAATCATGTTACTTGGAGCTTGTGGCAAAGAAAAATAAAAGACGCGAAAAGTGCAAAAATGACTAAAAGCCATGAGTTTGTGGCGAGCAGCTTAGAGCTAAGAGTTTACATGGCTACAGAGCTGGGCTTTGAGCCGGGACTCTGAGCTTTGAGCAAAGATCTCAGCTTCTAGTTTCTGCAACGTTTCTCGCTTCTTGCATCTTCTTGTCTGACTTAGCCCTAGGCCTGGTTTTGGCTTAGAATAGGCTTCTGATCTAGGCTTCGTTTTGGCTTTTTGGCTTCTTGGCAATGTGTGAATTGTTCATGACTGTTTTATCCCCTGGGGGCTGGCGCATGTTTCAGGGGCGTTACTCATCTTCTCCTGTGTTTCCACTTTGAGAAGAGAGTAATTTTCCACTGAACTTTGGAATAATTTAAATCTAGAGTTTACTTATAAACTTGCACATCCGTCTTCCACCATGGCCACAAAACATTAAATGAAATAACATAAAACTACTTGCACTAATAATGGCAGAGAGGAGTAATAGGAGTGTTGATTTCATATTACATCCTTCAAACCTGGAATTAATTATGATACAAGTGGTTAATTGGTCAAACAACAATATAAACATTTCCCAAAGCTAATAATCTATACATATGGATTACACAGCAGTTCTTCGACTGTAATAATAATAATATGCACATTCTGGAGGTCATGTATTGTGTTACCTTGTGTGAAGGATGCTGACAGTATGGTCACATGAAGGGCCTTGTCTTAAAATCTACATGTTACATTTCAAACATTCTATGTTTGGGGTTAAGCTATTGCATAGGAAAATCTCATGAGTTACAGAACAGTTAGATATTTAATTTTACATTCATCCTTTGATCTGTGTCTGTGAAGAGAGTTCTGCTGGTCACTACCCAGGATTGGAATGTGGGTTGTAGTTTATGACTCTTATCTAGAGAGGGACAGAGGAAGAGAGGTTGGTGTGTGTGTGTGTGCGTTTGTGTGTGTGTGTTCATGCATGGCACAGACAGAGCAGGATTCACACCTTAGTGTTAATCAGTCCTTTCTGTTGTTACTTGTCCTATACAAGAAACAATCAAATATCATTAAACAAAGTCTTATTGTTACAAACTGGAGATTTTGCCTATATTCTCCAGTTGTCTGGTGTCCATTGGTTGATCCTCTGGAGCTGACCCTTTGACCTTTGGTCTGGTTCTGTGTCGTTCGGCCATGCTAACAGCATGGTCTGTTTGTGGAAGAGGGGTCCTTTTGTCTCTGTTTCCTATCAATCTGATAGTTTGATGGTGGAAAGAGTCGCAAAGTGTCAATTGGGGGTCCGTAACTCTGCATGTCCTTATAATGAACTTCCTTAATGGCTTTTGACTGATGCCAGGCCACGTATGTACGCTACATATCCCCCACTCGGTCCAATGGTTGCTGTCCAGGGACCGTTGGACCGCCGAATCGAGGACATCGTGGCATCAGGAACATGGCACATAACAACTGCTATCATGATCAGAGTTGATGTCTTTTTTTTTTTCAAAAATGAAAACAACTATGAACTGAGTAGCTATTCTATAATCTAGGCAAAGTTTACGGTTGGATCATTATCTCTTATTCCTTGAAGAGAGTTACCTTTTGTTATGGCAGCTAGGTTAGCAGTTAGACAAAAAGGGGCCTATATCTTACTATGGAACATAATAAAAACAATAACTAAATAAATGTACATGGTGTTATACAGTAGATGTATATACCTGAGAAGAGGAAAAAAACAGGGAACCTCTAGAGGTTACTACGTTGCTAAAACTAATTGGGCCTAGTTTCTCAGGGGTTAACTAGTCATACAGGGTTATCTAACATTTATTACATTATTTACATCAACTCAGTCTGTTGTGGTACTGACTAAGGTGTCTTGCACTGGGAAAGAGGGAAAAATATGTCTAGTTAAACATGTCAAATGTTGCAATGGCTAGGCAATTGTGGGACCATTATCCCAAAGCATAGCAGGCAATAGCACGGTTACCAGTTGTGTGTGAGCATAGAAAACCTATAGTATTGATAGCGGCATAGCAGTGTGTCCACTGCACCTGTGGTCTTGAGCAGGATCTTATAAGTGTATTTGCAGCCTGGTGAATCACCCCCACTTGTACACATTTTACGCAGTCGACAAATACCATACGTTTAAATGGCAGAGAGGATTGTGAAAGGTGGGTTTGACTGAAAACACAACACCAGCTCTTTTCAACACAACCAATACTAAAGATTAACTGTTTATACTCGCACCTGGCACCTTAGGATGTTTCAAGTGTGCACTGTAGCTCATAGTCTGATTCTAAAATTGTCATAAAGCATGTAGTGAGCGGTTGTCAAACCTCAACTACTAGTAATAGATTACAGATTTTGTTAGTATTTATGACCTAATTGGGACAAGATTGTCCCAGAAGAGTCTCATGAGGGCTTTGTGTGGTTTGCACTGTGTGCAGTTGAGACATTTGGGAGTTAGCTTCTCCTGAGTTTTGCACAACAGAAAGTTCATCTGAGAACATGTGGGGCCAGGACTTACAGGTAAGTCTTCCTGTGCTTGAACTGGCTGTTTCAGTTGTTTGAGTGAGAGCGTGATACAGCCATGTGTCCCCCACTTGGAGTTTGTCATGGGAAGCTTTTTGGTCATAATAGGCCATGTGATTTCTTATGCTCTTTTCCAAGTGTTTCTGGGCGAGAGCAGAAATGGCCTTGGTCCTTCTGTGTCTTGCACATGGTGATTTGTGCGTCTGAATTGGCATCACCCCCCTGTGGTTTTGAGTCACCACGAGCATAGGAGAAGTGAGCGACTCAGAAACATGGACCTCATGGCAGGAACCAAAGAAAGTGGGCGTGGCAGCAACGTTAGTTGAGCCATTAAGACATATAGAAGGCGCAGCAGCTGTCTGAGGTTGAGTGACAGCGCAGAAATCAGGGGTGGGAGGGTGGGAACAAAAGTAGGGGTCAGGTGGAGACCCCAGGGTGGATGTCCTAGATGTACCCTCCAAAGCGCCATGTTTGGTTGAAACGTCAGTCGGTTGGTCAGATGGGACATGTTGAGTCAGTGTTTTGTTCTCTTTGACCTCAAGAGCACAGCACCGAGCTGTAGTGTTTAGGGGAAAAGAGACAGGAAGAGGCTGGCGGACTTGTGCCCAGATTTTCAAGCGTTTCAAGTCGATCAAAGGTTTAAGTCGGTTTAGGAGGTCTTTGCCAATGAGGAAAGGAATGGCATCAAGAGGAGACACGTATACTGGATGGACCAGGCTCATTGGTCCAATAGTCAGTTGCATCATTGACATTGCTGTCAATGTGGCACTGGTGGGGGCATACGGTTGCACCTCCAACGAACAAGTTTGAAGTTTCAAGTCCTTGTTTGACAGGCGTGTTATCATTTGCAGCTTACTGAACAGTGCTGATGACATCAGAGTGACATCTGCTGCTGTGTCAAGGAGTGCATCATGTACAATTGCGTCTTCAAGTGTTATAGACAGGTGTGGTTTTCGCATAACACCTTTCTCACTAAGGGGGCCTAAGAATTGTTGGACAGGTGGTTCAAGTTGGACACCTGACATGTCCTTGTTAAAGGACTTGTCTTCTAAGTCCAGTTTTGCCACCGAGACTGCGCTGGGAGGGATTGAGTTTTCACCCCCCTGTTCTGATTTATTTTGGACTTCTGAGTTCTGGCTCTGGGGCAGAGCAGACTCTGGTCCACTGGGGCCATGGTAAAGTTCTTCAACCACCTCGATGGGCTGGTTTGAGAGACTGTGTTGAAATGTAGCCTTTGGTGCTACCAATGTGACTGGGAAGAGATCAGCTTTCTTGCTTTCTTCCTTAAGCCAGTCACTGAAAAGACGCTTGATAGTTTCTAGGTCTTCTTGGCTAAGACTAGATGTTTTAGTTTTAATTTCAGCTTTGTTGGTTTTTTGCTGAAAGGATCGTTTGCTTTTGCCTTTGTTCATGTTCTCATCAGATTGATGCTGATGGAGTTTGGTTTGGTTTTGCCTTTTCTGTCCCTTATACTCAAAAGCCTTACGGTTTTCCCATTGGTTAGGTGGGAACCTGCTTCGGTGGGGATTTGAGGCACAAAAGTTGGACTTAAATCTTGAGTGTCTCTGACCTTTGTCAGACCAATGTGGTTTGGAAGACTTATGGTCCTCATAAGTTGGTTGGGGCAGAAAATGTTTCTGCTGTTTAGCAGGTCAATAAGTTTTGGAAGGGCGTGCGCCTGAGCCATGCAGTGTAGCACCAGGAGCTCCTTCTAGCTCCCTGGGCAAGGATTTTGTGCTGAGGCTAAAAATGGTAGCAGGCTCTGACTGTTTAGTGTGGGAATGCACTTGTTTTGCAAATCCAAGCGAGGCGAGTTCTCTTAGCCGTTGGCTGGTTGAGGGGCATGGGTTTGCCAAGACACCAAGATGACGACTGGTACCAGGATGGAGGTTTTGGATGAAGAGGGTTTTGAAGTTCAAGTCTTCCTCCATCCCTTGTTCGTTTCTAGAGCCAAAGTATGCCTGAAGAAGGCGATAGTAGTATTGCTGGGGAGGTTCTTGTCTTCCCTGCTTAACTGTTATAGTAGCGGTTAAGCAAGCTGGTGAAGTATGGTCAGAGAACTCCTGTTCTAATGCTTGGCGGAGCAGGTCATAGTTCACTCTGACATGGTTTGGTTGGCGCTCAATGAATCTGCTGACCTCATGACTAGATGTCACCTTGATCAGGTACATCCTGTCATCAGCAGTAGCATTTTGGAACCTTCGCAAGTAAAAGTCGATGTCCTTCAAGTAAGTGGTGATGTCATTAGAACAATCAGGACTGGGTTCAAAGTGTGATATATTGCGAGCAATCTTATCTAGTTCTCGATCTGAAGGACCCTGTGATGTGTGGGTGCCTGAAGATAGATAAGAACTCGAAGGAGGAATCACTCTAGTCAAGTCCAGAGGCGTTCTGCTGGCCCCGAAGGGGTCCGGCTTAAGAGGTGTGAAGAGGTGAGGAGACACGCCTCCTTGAACTCCCCTATTAGGTTGCTCGTCTTTTCTTACCTCTTGGAAAGTTTCAGTCAGGTATGGTTGTCGGGTTTGGTCCATCTTAAGAGAATATTGCAGTTCTCTTCTAACGGCTACCAGTTCCCTTTCTTTAATTTCTTGTTGCTGGTAGGCCTGTGAGAGTCTATCTCTAGCCTCAGTCAACTTTTCTTGCATCTTTTGGGTCTGCTTTTGTTGAGCATCAAGCTGCAGGTCATAGGCTCTGTTATGAGCTTTTAGCTCATTGATAAATGTTTCAGTCTGTGTTGAAGACTGTTCTGATTGTTCAAGCTGTTGAAGGAGTTGGTTTTCTCCTTTTAGTTGTAAATTTTGTTGGGCGCAGGACTTCAGCTTATTTCCTGCCCATTCTAACCGATGGTGTGCATGTCTGAGCTGTGCAGTTAACACAACAGCCAGGCTACCTAACATTTTGCTCAGTGCCATGTCTTTTGGTAGCTTAGTCAGGGACTCGTCTACGAGTGCTGACATTATTTGTTCAAGGTCCAAAGGGTTAGTGCTTTGGATTCTAGTTGCATAGCCAGGTAGCAACTCTTCAGTCATGTCCATCAATGCAATCTCCAAGTTTTCAAAGGAGTCATCATAGCCTGAAGCTTTCAATGCAGCTGAAGCTGCCATGTCTGATTTGAGAGGAGTAGACATATAGGTGGTTTGGTTACTGAGTTTAATTTATAATGTCAAAGTTCGAAAGAGAGAAAGAAAACAGTGAACAAGCAGGTTAATTTTAAAAGCAGTGATTAGTAGGTTCTGTATAACCTTCAAGTTGTTCTGTAAACAACTACATAGTTCCTGTGTATGTTTTACTGTTAGTTCTCACAAATGTTGGGGTCAACACGGGTTATGAGAGACCCAATCTAAATTGTTCTTGTTTAGCGATGTATTAAGCTATAATAGTAGCCACCAGAGGGAGCTAGTCCTGTAGTTGCCTTGCTTTACAATCAACAAACCCCAGCAGTGAGTAACTCTAAGGTGGTTAGTCCTCCAAGGGATAGAACTCAAAGTTGAACAGATAAAGACCCACGTTACTGTGCCAGGTACAGTAACTGTCAAATTGGAACCTCCAATTGAAGGGATCACCTTATAGTGTCAAAGCTGAGAGCAGAGCAGATTGAGGTGCACAGGCGACAGGAAAAGTTACTCTGGAGGAGAGAATCAATCACCAAAAGAAAGCCACTCTTAAAACTATAGTCTCAGTTGTGCCACTTTAATGCCTTATCACACAGTAAGCATTCCTCAGCAGTGAGTAACTCTAAGGTAGTTGGACCTCAAAGGGATAGAACTCAAAATTGGATGGTTAAAGACCCACGTTACTGTCAAAAGTGGAACCCCCTCCTAAGATGTCACTGGTGAGCAGTGATCACCTTATGGGTAGAACTCAAAATTGAACAGATCCAGGTGCAATAACTTCCAAAATTGGAGCATCCAATTGATAAGCCCACCCTATAGTATCAAAGCTGGAAGCATTGCAGACTGAATAGCATCAGCAAAAGGGCAGTCACACTGAATAGAGAATCAAAAGAGTCAGATATTGGCAAGTTTTTACAGCTTAAAAAACTTAAAATCAGTCTGTGATGTTCACTGATGTAGCCTACTAGAATGTGGGAAAAATGCCTTTGAAAGGAGAGAACAATTTAATTTGAAGTGATATAATAGTGTGAAAACACATAAGGGTACTTGTGAAATCTCAAATTCAAATAGTGTCGACACTTGATAAGAATTTGGTAATGCAATCTAAATCTGGAGTTAGTATAGGGATTTATACTAAAGGAAGAAAAGCTAAATTGAATCTATTTGTCTAAAATAGTTTTCCTTAATGCTGTTACTAGTGTGTTAGCTTACTAGATTCATAGAACCATAAGCAGTTTTAAAACGATTAGGCTTCAATTGAATCAAAACCTTAAGTTTAACAACTACAAGTGTGTTAGATTAATCACTTCAAATGTAGAATTAAGAATCTGGGTTAATTCAATAGTGTGAGTAGCTAGCAGCAAGATTTTGACGTAGCAACTTATGAATTAACAAAGTTAGCAGCATTAGATTTCAATCTGTTGCATGCACACATTCATTGTTTGAATAATTCAATCCTCAAACTCAGTTAACCAAATCGGCCACCAGGTGACGCCAGATTTTTATCAGCTTGTTTTACAAGGAGAGGGGGTGAGGTGACGTCAGTATTGATGACCTTAGTACCGCCCACTGATAGACCTGCGTTAGCATGGTGAGAAAAGATTCACTTCACTCAGAGAGCGGACAGAGAAACTTCTTTGCTAAGTTTCAAATAACAAGCAGCGAGGCGCGGCGGCCTCCAGCACGCTTTGCGAGTGGGTATTATGTTGAATAAATTTGTAACATCACTGCAAGTCCAGTCTGGGACGTTCAGTAAAGCACAAGCATTTTCATGCACAATTTCAACCGCAAAAGTGTTTACCGGGTTCGGTTACGTTCAGTAACCACAACGTTTTAACAAAAGTCCTCTCTGGAACTTCGAGCAAGCAAGCACTTTATTCATTAACACATTTTATACAAAGGGGGTGTTTACAGAGCCAGAATTACTTTAAGTAACCGCTGTTTGCAACACAAATCATCTGGGACTTAAAGCAATCAAACACAATTATATTGCGTTACTACTCAGACCACAGGGTATTCACACAGTAACAAAGTTACATTCAAAAACAGCTATTTTTCAACACAGATATTTTCAACACGGGTCCGCATAAGGACTCCGAACAAGTAGTTCAAATACTTTATTTTCTCCCAGTCCAACAACACGGGTATTTTCACCCTTTTCGGGACACAAACGCTGTGTGTCTGATCACACGGGGGAGATAACCTCTTTACTGTAACGGCAGCGCCGGCTACAGCTGCTAGCGGGTCAGGTAGCTAATCTGACTGGTTAGCACGGAGGGTCTGAGACGGTCTAAATCCACCGGAACACGCGGATAAATTTAGCCACACTCAGGGCGGGTTAACGACTATTGGGACACGCAATAGCCGGTACCAAACAACAGGCCTTTTCTATGAGCGTCTCATCACGCTGTTGCATGCAATTTCTGACAAATAGCTTAAAGCTACGGGCTGTAGCCTCAACACTTTGATCAGTGTTTCTGGCGGAGTTGCTTAGAGCTACACTACAGCCACCACTGGTCTGGGTGTTACTGTCGGCGCAGTAACCCGCTTCAACAATATTTATAATCAACAATATTCATAATCAACAATATTCATAATCAACAATATTCATAATCAGCGTGCGTCCACGTAATTATAAAGACAACTTCACAATCTTAAAGCTAAGCTTGAATCGTGAAGGTACAGACAAGGTTACAGGTTTAACCATTAAGTGCTCACACACAACAAGCAACAGGCAGCCAAGCCAATATGCAGCTGAATCAAATATTCTTTTGTAGTAGAGACGGTGATGTTAAAAATCGCCTCACGGGGGGCGCCATTAAATATGTAGCGTTAAGCCATATTTAAGGATTTACTCTCGTTGAAATGGGGCACCAGTCCTCTGGGAGGACAACAATGAATTACTTCATTGCCAAATTTATCAATCTCATATCGGAAGCCATGACTTCTCGATTCAATGGATCTCCAGTCTCTACGTCAAAAGAATACAACAGGACAACAGCTGGGTGTAAATAAAGGAGTTTATTTAGCTAAACTACTATCTACAGAGAAAATGCAACTTGTAATAATCATAAAGATGAAAATAATAATGAAATGAGCAGTGTGATGAGTTGGCAATGGTGGGAGAGAATATGTTATGGCTATACACTGTGGCTATACAGCTAATGATACTACATCTATGAATTAGGTTTGATGATTAAATATTGCTATATTTCGACATCAACCCAGTCATGAGCAGAGTGTTAAGACCGGCCTACTGTGAGTTGCGCTGTAGTTGGAGACCCTCGGCTGGAGCCCAGGTGGCTGTGGTTGCCGTGGTAACCCTGGAGACGCGGGATCGAGGTGGATTCTCCTGGAGGCCGTGTCCCGTTATCACGATGACGGATTATGCCGGTGTCTCAGCGGTTCAGCTCTGGTGGAGTTTGCCAAAGACTTTCTGTCTCGGGAACTCTTGATTTCTGCTCGGCTTCTCTGCAGGCGGTCATGCAGAGATGTTATCTGCTGGTGTCTCTTGTGGGTTGATGCGAAATAAACTCTAATGCTCTTCACTTTGGTTGGATAACTTTAGAGGGCGTTGACCAGATGGCGTTGACCAGATGACTCTAAAGTTGTCAAAATCTTCAAAAAGGAAAACTTGATGATGATTAAAAGATACAAAATTACTCTGAGGCACTTCTGTTGCTTTGGTTCAGTTGGTCTCGACTTGGCTTATAAAAATAAAAGATCGCGCATGTAGATAAAAATCATGTTACTTGTAGCTTGGGGCAAGGAAAAATAAAAGACGCAAAAAGTGCAAAAATGACTAAGAGCCATGAGTTTGTGGCGAGCAGCTTAGAGCTAAGAGTTTACATGGCTACAGAGCCGGGCTTTGAGCCGGGACTCTGAGCTTTGAGCAAAGATCTCAGCTTCTAGTTTCTGCATCGTTTTTCGCTTCTCGCATCTTCTTGTCTGACTTAGGCCTAGGCCTGGTTTTGGCTTAGAATAGGCTTCTGAATAGGCTTCTGATCTAGGCTTCGTTTTGGCTTTTTGGCTTCTTGGCAATGTGTGAATTGTTCACGACTGTTTTATCTGCCCAGAATTTGGCTTCTACATGGCTTCAAACTATTGCAAATTATGAGAAAACCGTTACTTCTTTTCATAAACCGAAAAGACCGTGCCAGACACTGAAGCCAGAAGTTTCTACAGTCTCGATTTTATTCAGATATTCCTTAAAGTGAGTGAGTAAGCTCAGTGCGAAGACAGAGTGAGATTCTTTTGAAAAAAAAAGACGATTACATTAGGTGTCAATGAGAGTGAGACAGGTATTGCTGCCGGACTCGGCACCCCCGTTTAAATTTTGTGCAGACCCTGCCTGTCAAAGTTACATTTTATGAATCCCAACAACTATGTCTACATTTTCAGAAAGAATTATTTGTCTCCTTTTTACGGTTTGGCCGTGAGCTCGAGTTAAAAATAAAAATAAAGGTTATTTTTTACTGCTTCACGCACTCTAGCCAATTGCGGTGGGATTGCTGTTTCTGCCTAAGTGGAAGCTAAACTGCATTGATGGCTGCCAAGAATAATCTGAAGCTGAGCTTCATTGTTAAATGCCGGCAAGTAACATTAAAACTGATGTTGCCACTAACTCTGCTGCCTGTCTGTGTTAGTCTTGAGTAATGGCTAACAAGTGTATTCTGAGGTCACTGTGACCTTGACTATTGAGTTTTGACAGCCAAAGTCCAATCACTTCATACGAGAGTGCAAGTGGACATTTCTGCAAAATTTGAAGGGATTTTGAGATATTGCGTTCACAAAGCCAAAATCATGATTTGTTAGGTCACAGTGGCCTTGACCTTTCAACTTTGACCACCAAAATCTGATCAGGCCATACGTGAGTCCAAGTAAACTTTTGTGCCAAATTTGATGAAGTTCCCTCAAGGTGTTCTGGAGATATTATGTTCACAAGGCCAAAACTGTGTGTTTTGAGGTTACCACACCCTTGAATTTTGACCTTTGAACCCCAAAACTAATCATTTTATCCTTGAAGTGAACAGTTGTGCCAAATTTGAACAAGTTCTGTCAAGGTGTTACTGAGATGTCGTGTCCACGATAATGGGACATTTGTGCTTATGTATGGACAGACTTCCTGAAACCAACATGTCACCTTGACCTTTGACCACCAAAATGTAATCAGTCTAAGTGAACAATTGTGCATAATTTGATGAAGTTCCGTCAAGGCGTTACTGAGATATCTTGTCAACCAGAATGCGACGCTTGTCCTTCTGGATGGACAGACATCCTGAAACCAATATGTGTTGGGCTCTGGCTTTCGCCAGTGCGGAGGCATAAAAACTGCCAAATGTTTGAAAAACACCACAGACTTCACATAATTTGTCTAATTAGTTGATCTGAATCACCTCTGTCTGTTCATCTGTACAGGTTGCCATGGTGATCTTAAGTGCTCAATTCCTACTGAGTGAGACCTGGACTCAGCTGAGTTACACCTCACAACCTCTGGCTTGCCAATCAAAGACTATCAAATCCTATCAGCTAAAGCCTTGTGTTTTCTGAGAAAGGAGACTCTGCTCAAGCAGTGAAATAAAGTACTTGTCTGTGGAGTCAAAAGTAGCTCCAAAGTAATCTACCAATTACAATATATGTAATGTAGAGTCAGTTAGAATGACAAACTGAAATTAACTGCGGAATGTTTCCTGAATATAACTGGACTGAAACATATTTCCAGTAAAAACAGTTGAAATGTGTGTAAATCATTGTCTGTATTTAGTGTTGGAGTAGTCTGTAGTTGGACTTTGACAGAAATGTCAGTAAAGTGGTTGATAAATGCCACAGATATCAGAGGTGTCTCTAATTAGTTAATCTGACCCACCTGTGTGGCCCCTTTCCTGCACTCAGAGGTTGCTCTGGTGATTTGAACTTCTTTGGTTTGACTGAGTGGGACAGAGATTCAGTTGAAATATCCCTTTCAAACTGAGGCTTGTCAGTGAAACATCTTAACTGTGTAGCGTACATACGTGGCCTGACATCAGTCACAAGCCATTAAGGAAGTTCATTATAAGGACATGCAGAGTTACGGACCCCAAATTGACACTTTGCGACTCTTCCCACCATCAAACTATCAGATTGATAGGAAAAAGAGACCATGGACCCTTATCTCACAAACAGACCATGCTTTCAGCATGTCCGAACGACACAGAACCAGACCAAAGGTCAAAGGGTCAGCTCCAGAGGATCAACCAATGGACACCAGACAACTGGAGAATATAGGCAAAATCTCCAGTTTGTAACAATAAGACTTTGTTTAATGATATTTGATTGTTTTTTGTATAGGACAAGTAACAACAAAAGGACTGATTAACACTAAAGTGTGAGTCCTGGCCTGTCTGTGCCATGCATGAACACACACACCAACCTCCCTTCCTCTGTCCCTCTCTAGATAAGAGTCATAAACTACAACCCACATTCCAATCCTGGGTAGTGACCAGCAGAACACTCTTCACAGACACAGATCAAAGGATGAATGTAAAATTAAATATCTAACTGTTCTGTAACTTATGAGATGTTCCTATGCAATAGTTTAATCCCAAACTTCTATACCATAGAATGTTTGAAATATAACATGTAGATTTTAAGACAAGGCCCTTCATGTGACCATACTGTCAGCATCCTTCACACAAGGTAACACACTACATGACCTCCAGAATGTCCATATTATTATTATTACAGTCGAAGAACTGCTGTGTAATCCATATGTATAGATTATTAGCTTTGGGAAATGTTTATATTGTTGTTTGATCAATTAACCACTTGTATCATAATTAATTCCAGGTTTGAAGGATGTAATATGAAATCAACACTCCTATTACTCCTCTCTGCTATATATCTGTGCGAGTTTATAAGTAAACTCTAGATTTAAATTATTCTAAAGTTCAGTGGAAAATGACTTTCTTCTCCAAGTGGAAACACAGGAGAAGATGGGTGACGCCCATGAAACATGCACCAGCCCCCAGGGGATAAAACAGTCGTGAACAATTCACACATTGCCAAAAGCCTAAGCCAGAAGCCACGAAAACCAGTTCAGAGTTCACAGACAAGAAGATGCGAGAAGCGAGAAACGTTGCAGAAACTAGAAGCTGAGAACTTTGCTCAAAGCTCAGAGTCCCGGCTCAAAGCCCGGCTCTGTAGCCATGTAAACTCTTAGCTCTAAGCTGCTCGCCACAAACTCATGGCTCTTAGTCATTTTTGGCACTTTTCGCGTCTTTTATTTTTCTTTGCCACAAGCTACAAGTAACATGATTTTTATCTACATGCGCGATCTTTTATTTTTATAAGCCAAGTCGAGACCAACTGGACCAAAGCAACAGAAGTGCCTCAGAGTAATTTTGTAACTTTTAATCATCATCAAGTTTTCCTTTTTGAAGATTTTGACAACTTTAGAGTCATCTGGTCAACGCCAGTCACCTCTAAAGTTATCCAACCAAAGTGAAGAGCATTAGAGTTTATTTCGCATCAACCCGCAAGAGACACCAGCAGATAACATCTGCACGACCGCCTGCAGAGAAGCCGAGCAGAAATCAAGAGTTCCCGAGACAGAAAGTCTCCTGGCAAACTCCACCAGAGCTGAACCGCTGAGACACCGGCAGAATCCGTCATCGTGATAACGGGACACGGCTTCCAGGAGAATCCACCTCGATCCCGCGTCTCCAGGGTTACCACGGCAACCACAGCCACCTGGGTTCCAGCCGAGGGTCTCCAGCTACAGCGCAACTCACAGTAGGCCGGTCTTAACACTCTGCTCATGACTGGGTTGATGTCGAAATATAGCAATATTTAATTATCAAACCTAATTCGTAGCTGTAGTATCATTAGCTGTATAGCCATAGTGTATAGCCATAACATATTCTCTCCCACCATTGCCAACTCATCACACTGCTCATTTCATTATTATTTTCATCTTTATGATTATTACACCTTGCATTTACTCTGTAGATAGTAGTTTAGCTAAATAAACTCCTTTATTTACACCCAGCTGTTGTCCTATTGTATTCTTTTGACGTAGAGACTGGAGATCCATTGAATCGAGAAGTCATGGCTTCCGATATGAGATTGATAAATTTGGCAATGAAGTAATTCATTGTTGTCCTCCTAGAGGACTGGTGCCCCATTTCAACGAGAGTAAATCCTTAAATATGGCTTAACGCTACAACTGTTATCACATGAATGTTCAGATTTTCTGTCTTCCATCTGTGGTGCCAAAAATGTGGCCTATGCAGCGCTTTTAAAAATGCCTCCCCTCGTGTTTCCTCCTGATTTTCTGCTCTCATTTTTTATTACAGTGAATGGGGAGTTAGATGGTAACTTGCAACTTTGAAAGGGCACAATTCAAATTCTGTGAGTCTCTGTGCTTTGTCAGTCACATTGTCTGAAAGCCGACAAGTTTGTCTAGTTGGTGGGAAATAATCATGATTGTAAAATTAAATTTGTGGCCTGGAGGACGAGGTTAAAAGGATTTTTTTGAGCAGTTTAATCCCTTCTCCCACTCTAGCAGTGATGTCACCCACTTTAACCCTGAACATTCCAAGCAATACACACCCATTATAAACTCAAAAGTGATCAGAAAAAGCATAAAACTAAAACTGCGATAACTGAAAAACCGTACAAGATATCTAAAAGTTGAATTCAATTTAAATAGCTGAAAGTCTTGGGGCCTGTTTAAAGATTAAAATTGTGTCTCTAGCTAAAAGTATGGCGAAGTAGTTGAGGTTCAAATAGGAGAAAGGTTTCAAGGATTTAAACATTCTCTCCATTGACTTTCATTGTAAAAAATCAGACAAAATGATCAATATTTCAGAAATTATTAGACATATCGCTGAGAAAAGTAATGCCCGGAATGTCCCGATCGAGACACACGTTTTATTTGAATGGAGTTTCCATGACAAACAGTGTGGGACTAGCGGGCCAAAAAACAGGTTGGAAGGAAAAAATAATGATAAAGAGAAACATTTTTGACCTGATAACAACATATAGTGGGATTGCTTCATTCAGCAATTTCACCAATATAAGATTTGAAGAACAATAATGTGAATGCCTGCCTCAGCATTTTTATATTTTACTGAATATAAAAAATTGGAGAAAAACTGCAGAAAAAGCATATTTTTTAAAATGATTAATAGTAGAAAAAAGTTGTATACATCTGATAATATACAGAACAAGCTGAACGTTTTGATAGTTGAATGGTTTTTGTACAAAAAAGTATGAAGGAGTAGTTAAAGACCGTAGAAAGACGAAAGAAGTAAGAATAAAATATAAAGATTTGAATAACAATAGTTGAGGCATTCACACTAATAAAAATGAATCTATCTTACTAATCTAAACAGCTGTCTACTATTGATAAATTATAGTATGTGATCAGTGAAACTGCATCATACCAATCACAACGGTCCAAGCATCATCTTAGTTTTAATAAAATAAGCAAACAAATAGTCAATACACCACTAGATGCTTTTTTCCTGTTGTGTGGAGTAATAAAAAAAACTGAGAAGTAAAAAAACTGTAGTCAAGAAAGCAGTACAGTAATAACAGGGAATATAATTATCAAAGCAGCCTGATAAGGCTGAGGTGAAGTTTCCCACCACAAACTCGCTGCTGGGACTGAATAATAAATGAAAGGCAGGGATGAAAGGGACCGTGGGTCGCCCCCTGCACGCTGACACCCTCACTGCATCCTCCGTGCACAACAAGTGCATTCTGGAGGAATAAAGATATTTACAGATAAACAAACATGGACGCTTCTGTTCGGAAAACATCACATGAGACGAGATGATGGACAGATCTGGTTAAAAGTTAACAAGTGAGCAGACATGTCTGTATGTCTGAACCTGCCCACGCAAACTGAGATGGTAGTTCATTTACAAAGAGAGTTTATTTTTACCAGTAAAATATGTACCTGCAGGTTCTGTGATCATCATCCATCAGAGTGATGACTGTGCCTCTAGAGTCCTCAGCAATGTTCATAACACTTAGAAAACTGTGCTGAACACACACATGAATCTGATATCAGAGGGCCAGGAATGTCTCCACTCACAAAAACAAACAAACACAGCAGCAGCTTGTGGTAAATGTTCCGTGTAGATATTATTATAATATGTCACTGGGCCATGGCCAAGGAATAAGATAAGCCATATTAGATATACATGATTATAATGGGGAGTAAGTCACCAAAGGTCAGATATAAATTGCCTCCACATGAAATAAAAACATTGCCTATGAAATGTATATGCTGAAACTTTACATTATAGATTAAATATATATAGATAATTTTCAGTCTGACTTAAAGATCATATGACAATCTTGGAGTAGAGTCCCAATCATTAACTGCATTCTGTTTGTGCTCTGATTTTATTCTGAAAGTCCTGACTGCAAGTTGTGGTTTGTATCTTTCCAGCACTTTGACACTTCATGCAGACATTTGTCTGCTCGCTGCTTAAGGCCTTCTTCTGTATACAAACTGTGTCACAATCAATCTCACTTTTTTCTTAGTTCATATGGAGTATTTGTTTGGATAGCGCAGATATTTATTTATGAGGTGATACATGTAAGTGTTTTAATTTGAAAGTTCAGTTGCTGCGGACCAGCTAGCGAGTTGTCCTGCCTGCAGCAGATCTCTGGTCCTGCAGGCAGACTGTAACTCCACCCTCTCGGACTCCAGCTGGTGACGGTGGTTCTTAATCTCAAGTGGAGAACTGGTTCATGTGGAGCCACAGCAAACCCACTGCAGCTGGAGACAGCAGTCCTTGTTCTTCTCTGCAGCCTCAGTTAGCTGGCTTGCTGTTACCATGTTGTGATTAGTAGACTGAACTTTTGAAATTAAATATCTAAACATAGAAACTTTTAATGAGGTGACCTGTACGATTCATCTGAAAAGTAATTCATATGCCACAGTAGATTGTCCACCTCTATTAGGGAACCTCAGTTGTAGCTACAGTGGTGAACACCACTACCCTTGTCTGACTGGTCAGTCCTGCATCACTTGGAATCCCATAATCCCTTGCAAAGTGATTTGTTTGCACGCCATAGAAAATTAATAAACAAATAAACTAGAATCACCACCATGTTGTTGTATCCCTCCGGCACTCAAAGCAGTTTCAGATTACATTCCTGTTTATCCAGAGTCATATAAAATATGAACCATTTGTGTGAAGTTTTGTCATAATTGTTGTGTGAAGTCTTGAGTAATGGCTTTTGTGAGGTCACACTGACCTTGACCTTTGACCTTTATCCACCAAAATTGATTCAGTTCATCCTTGAGTCCAAGTGAATGTTTGTGCCAAATGTGACGAAATTCTGTCAAGGTGTTACTGAGATATGGTGTCCACAAGAATGGGACTGATGGATGAACAACCTGAAAACAATATGCCTCCGGCTCTGACTGTCACCACCCTGGAGCAATAAAAATTACCCAGGCATGGAGAGATACATGGTTCCTAACTTACTCTTACATGAAACCTGCTGTAATTCATTCATTAAGTTGACATGTTGAACTTGTGATCAAACAGCTGCTTATTTCCACAACCAACATGCTCCTTCCTGTGAAGAGGTGTCTGTGTCCCTATGATGTCTAAGTCCAGTATTCATCATCTTGTCTGATCTCTAGCAACTCCTGAATTTCACCTACAAAACTCAAACTCCAGTCATGGGTCAAGTGACATGTCTTATCTTGATTTGTAAACAATACTGAGATTTAGACAGTTTTTATTTCACCAACTTTCCTCCATCCTGTTGTCTTGTCTTTATGATGGTAAAAACACTTTAATATATTTTGTTGCAAAATAAACACAGATAATTCCGTCACCTCTTTATTACACCCACCTACTCACTCACACCCACTTGCTCAGTGGCTTAAACTGTCACCTTCAGCCTGTTCTGCACTGTGTGTGGTGTGATGCAAGCATGTGGACAAATATAACTCACAGTTTAAGGCAAAAACTTTTCTGTCAGCTCTGGAGAGAGAGGGAGCCTTGTTTCTGCATTTCTCTCACTCTGGGATTTGAAAACACCCACCACACACGTCCTGAGAAGCGGGACAGCCACCTCTCTTTCACATTTACTTTTCTATTCCCACTGTGACGGAGTGACGGTGATGGCTACAGGTGCAAACAGTGACAGAAACAGACAGTTCTTACAGTGACTGCCATCACTGCCTTGGTAATAAGCATCAGATTCTTACCCAGAATCCTGTGGGATCGGGGATGCTGAGAGATCCCATGAACCATGGTTTCACATGGTCTCACCATGTGCAAATCTCAACCAAATGTTGCATTTTCACAAGAGCTAATCACTGGTGAGGACCATCTTCCTTTCTTCTGAGTGTAATTACCTTGTAACCCAATTCATTTATCTTGTGCAATTAAAGTGAAGTGTGCTCTGAAAATGACTGCAGGACTCACACATCATTAGCATTTAGCTAACAGTCAAGCATCACCTGCAAGAGAGAGGAAGACTACTCTATGGAGCAGAGAATGGTGTCTCTGTAACTGCAGCTCAGGTGTTTACACAGGAGGCCTTTTGAATAATGCAGTCTCAACATACGGCAACAAAACTAAAAGACGTCAACGAGGATACGTTTTATATTTGTGACAGTGATTAAAGGGTTGGTTCATCCAAATTACTATGAACATATAGAATAAATAATGTACGTAATGCTTGTGCACATACACTAAGTTTTGCAACCACTCCCTCCAACCTCTCCCCTAGGGACTCCAGGATTCCCATCAGCCACTGCTCTCACTGATGACATGGCTCCATGGTTCTGGTGCTGGATGGTAGAACTCCTGACCCTTCTCCTTTTCCTGGACTTTCTGTAAAAACTTTATAAACCAACATCAGATCCATTGTTTACTTTAGCTTACTGACGCCAAATAAACACAGTGTCTTTGCTAGTTTCAGACTGACCAACTGTCATTTTCCCCTCCAGTGTCCACATGGTTTTAACAGGAAATACACTTGCACCTATGTGAGCGCCCATGGGCTGGTGAATGAGGTGCGGTCAGGACCATTGTTGGCACATTGCTATCTTGAGGCAACGGAAAGTGATTGACCGACAAAAACCTGGTCTGAAGTCAGTAGCACAGTTCACTGTTATTTTAAGGGACATTATGAGCAGAGTAATATGTGCGGTATTGTTCATCTCGCCGGCTCAGAGTCTGGAGTCTAGTTGAAGCACAGGGGAGATGAGGGAACTTGGGTCTTGAGGAGTTGTAGCAGTTATTTACTAACAAACAGCTGAAAGTGCACATACATCGCACTGCAACGTTTACAGCTATACTGCAACTTGCTAACTAACTAGCTAACTCTATGCTCTGGTAGCCAGCCTCACCTCTCTCTCTCTCTCTCTCTTTCTTCTCCTGTAAAAATATTCTGTCTCAAACTTCTCAATCTTACAGCAGATCTCACATAGAGATGATAAATCAGTGTATTTAACTTGTTTACTTGCTACTGCTGCATAATTTGGTCATAGCTAATCACCTGTAAAAGATCCCTGGATTATCCTTAATCTCTCCGTTTGACTATCTGCAGTCTTTGTCAATGGGACACGGTGACACCCATGAAAATGACAGAAACTATAGATACAACAGCTGCTAGTCAAGCTAGCTTCAAAAACAACACCCTGCTGCCATCACAAGAGGGCAGTAAATCACATGAGGGATACAAACAGACATCAGATCCTTCATGGGACAGAACACTGTTCTCTAAAATGCTTCAGTCAGTTTGATGTTTATTAAGAAATATTTGAAAAACAAAGAAATCTGTCTTCAATTATAAAACCATTCTGCAAACACACACTAACATCTAGACTCATCACATCAATAGCAATCCAATCTTTATTCCAGCAACCAATATGGGAGGGTGCTTACAATATTCTTGTAAAGGTGTGTATCTAAATACATGTAATAGTGTAGTCCTAACTACATGTATACTGTTACTTTTATGAGCCAAACCTGGACTGAGAGGAAAAACAGCCATGACTCCATTCAAGATTTTTGTTACTACTTTATGACTGAAGTCTGATTGGCAGGATGTGACCTGAGGGGAATTTACAGGATATAGAGGGTTTATGTACAGTATTTTTAAATGTTAATATACTGACAGAGCTACCATCTCCCATGTGAGCACTGCTGATAGGTTCACCTTAGGTCCCCAAAAGAAAACACACACACACACACACACACACACACACAAACTAGAACGCATGTGGATGAGCATACGTGAACCTGTGTGTATGAGATATTTCTCACACACACAGATTCATGCATGCACACACACCTGGAGACGCTTTGCTCATTGATTCACCAGACAGTGTGTTATGTGGAGTGTGACCTTTCCAAGTGCTCCCACTGATGGAATGAAAGGCACTGAAACACCCACAATGCAGTAGCACCTCTCAGGAGAAATGTCAGTAATTAGAGCTCAGCACAGAGAGTGGTTACAGGCCAAATCACTCCACACACACAAAGACAGACTATAGTGGACAGCCAGGACTGTGAGCGGGTAGAAGGAGAGGAACAGGTGATTTACTCCACAGATGTCTCAGCAGTGGAGACCTGTCTCGATTATAACATTAGATCCTGATATTTGTAGATACACAGAAATATATCTGCTATCATCTCATATAAATCTGTAGAATACTCCTTTCTTTTCAGCACACTCATAGCTTGCCCCCTCTGTCAAGCCAATCGGTACAAGTCCTTTTCTCCTCCCTTACTTCCGAACCTCTCATACAACTCGCCATACGCCTTCTCTTTAACCTTCACCACTTCTCGCTTTGCCTTATGTCGCATCTCCTTGTACTCCTTTCTACTTCTTCTTTGCCAACTCTCTCCTTATACTTTCCTGTACTTCCTCATTCGACCACCAGGTCTCCTCTTACTTCCTCTGTCCAGATGACCAAGTACCTTTCTAGCTGTCTCCCTCTCCAGCTCTGCTGTAGCTGCCCAGCCCTCGAGCATCTCTTCATCACCACCCAGTGCTTCAACTCCTTTCTTTCTTCCTTCTTCAACTTTCACCATTTGATCCTTGGCTCTGCCTTCACTCTTTTCTTTTTCTTGCCTCTTCTTGCTGCCTAGCTATGTTCTACGTTGTCACGACTTGTCAGTCTCTTATCTCCTTCAGTTTGAACCTTCTTCATAAGATACACTCCACTTGTGTGCATCTTCCTCCAGTCATATATGTCAACCTGTGTTCCTCCCTCTTCTTGAAACACATTTTCACCACAGCCATTTCCATCCTTTTCTCAATATCAACCATCTGTCCTTCCTCTCTTTGACACCTTACCTACTCATCACCTCTGTTCCCTTCACTAAACTGCCCACCGAAGTGCACTCCAATCACTCTCTCCTTTTTGCATACTTTTTCCACCACTTCATCCACTCTCTCAGATTTCACCCAACGTGCAGGGCTTATGCACTGACAACATTTATCATCACACCCTCGATTTCCAGCTTCTGTCCAACTCCAAAAGAACTCTTGACACACTCTTCCTTCACAAAAATTACTGTTAAAGACTCTGTAAAGCCATTCTATGATGTTTTACATGAAAGTGGGGTTGAACTGTTTTGTATCAGTGGCTGTCAGGGACATTATCTAGAATTACCATGCATATACACATATGAAACCATACTCATTCACATTCTGTACTGAAAACCTCACACACCTACAAGTGAAAATGTTTTACACACACTACTGAAACCCTCACACACACAACTGAAAAATTGTACTCACATACACAACTGAAGAGGTCTCATATATACTAGTGAAACCTTTTACACATACTACTGAAATCCTCTTATACAAACAACTGAAAAAATATGCACTCACATACACAACTGAAACACACACTCACTCACACCCACTTGCTCAGTGGCTTAAACTGTCACCTTCAGCCTGTTCTGCACTGTGTGTGGTGTGATGCAAGCATGTGGACAAATATAACTCACAGTTTAAGGCAAAAACTTTTCTGTCAGCTCTGGAGAGAGAGGGAGCCTTGTTTCTGCATTTCTCTCACTCTGGGATTTGAAAACACCCACCACACACGTCCTGAGAAGCGGGACAGCCACCTCTCTTTCACATTTACTTTTCTATTCCCACTGTGACGGAGTGACGGTGATGGCTACAGGTGCAAACAGTGACAGAAACAGACAGTTCTTACAGTGACTGCCATCACTGCCTTGGTAATAAGCATCAGATTCTTACCCAGAATCCTGTGGGATCAGGGGATGCTGAGAGATCCCATGAACCATGGTTTCACATGGTCTCACCATGTGCAAATCTCAACCAAATGTTGCATTTTCACAAGAGCTAATCACTGGTGAGGACCATCTTCCTTTCTTCTGAGTGTAATTACCTTGTAACCCAATTCATTTATCTTGTGCAATTAAAGTGAAGTGTGCTCTGAAAATGACTGCAGGACTCTCTCTCTCTCTCTCTCTCTCTCTCTCTCTCTCTCTCTCTCTCTCTCTCTCTCTCTCTCTCTCTCTCTCTCTCTCTCTCTCTCTCTCTCTCTCTCTCTCTCTCTCTCTCTCTCTCTCTCTCTCTCTCTCTCTCTCTCTCTCTCTCTCTCTCTCTCTCTCTCTCTCTCTCTCTCTCTCTCTCTCTCTCTCTCTCTCTCTCTCTCTCTCTCTCTCTCTCTCTCTCTCTCTCTCTCTCTCTCTCTCTCTCTCTCTCTCTCTCTCTCTCTCTCTCTCTCTCTCTCTCTCTCTCTCTCTCTCTCTCTCTCTCTCTCTCTCTCTCTCTCTCTCTCTCTCTCTCTCTCTCTCTCTCTCTCTCTCTCTCTCTCTCTCTCTCTCTCTCTCTCTCTCTCTCTCTCTCTCTCTCTCTCTCTCTCTCTCTCTCTCTCTCTCTCTCTCTCTCTCTCTCTCTCTCTCTCTCTCTCTCTCTCTCTCTCTCTCTCTCTCTCTCTCTCTCTCTCTCTCTCTCTCTCTCTCTCTCTCTCTCTCTCTCTCTCTCTCTCTCTCTCTCTCTCTCTCTCTCTCTCTCTCTCTCTCTCTCTCTCTCTCTCTCTCTCTCTCTCTCTCTCTCTCTCTCTCTCTCTCTCTCTCTCTCTCTCTCTCTCTCTCTCTCTCTCTCTCTCTCTCTCTCTCTCTCTCTCTCTCTCTCTCTCTCTCTCTCTCTCTCTCTCTCTCTCTCTCTCTCTCTCTCTCTCTCTCTCTCTCTCTCTCTCTCTCTCTCTCTCTCTCTCTCTCTCTCTCTCTCTCTCTCTCTCTCTCTCTCTCTCTCTCTCTCTCTCTCTCTCTCTCTCTCTCTCTCTCTCTCTCTCTCTCTCTCTCTCTCTCTCTCTCTCTCTCTCTCTCTCTCTCTCTCTCTCTCTCTCTCTCTCTCTCTCTCTCTCTCTCTCTCTCTCTCTCTCTCTCTCTCTCTCTCTCTCTCTCTCTCTCTCTCTCTCTCTCTCTCTCTCTCTCTCTCTCTCTCTCTCTCTCTCTCTCTCTCTCTCTCTCTCTCTCTCTCTCTCTCTCTCTCTCTCTCTCTCTCTCTCTCTCTCTCTCTCTCTCTCTCTCTCTCTCTCTCTCTCTCTCTCTCTCTCTCTCTCTCTCTCTCTCTCTCTCTCTCTCTCTCTCTCTCTCTCTCTCTCTCTCTCTCTCTCTCTCTCTCTCTCTCTCTCTCTCTCTCTCTCTCTCTCTCTCTCTCTCTCTCTCTCTCTCTCTCTCTCTCTCTCTCTCTCTCTCTCTCTCTCTCTCTCTCTCTCTCTCTCTCTCTCTCTCTCTCTCTCTCTCTCTCTCTCTCTCTCTCTCTCTCTCTCTCTCTCTCTCTCTCTCTCTCTCTCTCTCTCTCTCTCTCTCTCTCTCTCTCTCTCTCTCTCTCTCTCTCTCTCTCTCTCTCTCTCTCTCTCTCTCTCTCTCTCTCTCTCTCTCTCTCTCTCTCTCTCTCTCTCTCTCTCTCTCTCTCTCTCTCTCTCTCTCTCTCTCTCTCTCTCTCTCTCTCTCTCTCTCTCTCTCTCTCTCTCTCTCTCTCTCTCTCTCTCTCTCTCTCTCTCTCTCTCTCTCTCTCTCTCTCTCTCTCTCTCTCTCTCTCTCTCTCTCTCTCTCTCTCTCTCTCTCTCTCTCTCTCTCTCTCTCTCTCTCTCTCTCTCTCTCTCTCTCTCTCTCTCTCTCTCTCTCTCTCTCTCTCTCTCTCTCTCTCTCTCTCTCTCTCTCTCTCTCTCTCTCTCTCTCTCTCTCTCTCTCTCTCTCTCTCTCTCTCTCTCTCTCTCTCTCTCTCTCTCTCTCTCTCTCTCTCTCTCTCTCTCTCTCTCTCTCTCTCTCTCTCTCTCTCTCTCTCTCTCTCTCTCTCTCTCTCTCTCTCTCTCTCTCTCTCTCTCTCTCTCTCTCTCTCTCTCTCTCTCTTTCTTCTCCTGTAAAAATATTCTGTCTCAAACTTCTCAATCTTACAACAGTCAAGCATCACCTGCAAGAGAGAGGAAGACTACTCTATGGAGCAGAGAATGGTGTCTCTGTAACTGCAGCTCAGGTGTTTACACAGGAGGCCTTTTGAATAATGCAGTCTCAACATACGGCAACAAAACTAAAAGACGTCAACGAGGATACGTTTTATATTTGTGACAGTGATTAAAGGGTTGGTTCATCCAAATTACTATGAACATATAGAATAAATAATGTACGTAATGCTTGTGCACATACACTAAGTTTTGCAACCACTCCCTCCAACCTCTCCCCTAGGGACTCCAGGATTCCCATCAGCCACTGCTCTCACTGATGACATGGCTCCATGGTTCTGGTGCTGGATGGTAGAACTCCTGACCCTTCTCCTTTTCCTGGACTTTCTGTAAAAACTTTATAAACCAACATTAGATCCATTGTTTACTTTAGCTTACTGAGGCCAAATAAACACAGTGTCTTTGCTAGTTTCAGACTGACCAACTGTCATTTTCCCCTCCAGTGTCCACATGGTTTTAACAGGAAATACACTTGCACCTATGTGAGCGCCCATGGGCTGGTGAATGAGGTGCGGTCAGGACCATTGTTGGCACATTGCTATCTTGAGGCAACGGAAAGTGATTGACCGACAAAAACCTGGTCTGAAGTCAGTAGCACAGTTCACTGTTATTTTAAGGGACATTATGAGCAGAGTAATATGTGCGGTATTGTTCATCTCGCCGGCTCAGAGTCTGGAGTCTAGTTGAAGCACAGGGGAGATGAGGGAACTTGGGTCTTGAGGAGTTGTAGCAGTTATTTACTAACAAACAGCTGAAAGTGCACATACATCGCACTGCAACGTTTACAGCTATACTGCAACTTGCTAACTAACTAGCTAACTCTATGCTCTGGTAGCCAGCCTCACCTCTCTCTCTCTCTCTCTCTTTCTTCTCCTGTAAAAATATTCTGTCTCAAACTTCTCAATCTTACAGCAGATCTCACATAGAGATGATAAATCAGTGTATTTAACTTGTTTACTTGCTACTGCTGCATAATTTGGTCATAGCTAATCACCTGTAAAAGATCCCTGGATTATCCTTAATCTCTCCGTTTGACTATCTGCAGTCTTTGTCAATGGGACACGGTGACACCCATGAAAATGACAGAAACTATAGATACAACAGCTGCTAGTCAAGCTAGCTTCAAAAACAACACCCTGCTGCCATCACAAGAGGGCAGTAAATCACATGAGGGATACAAACAGGCATCAGATCCTTCATGGGACAGAACACTGTTCTCTAAAATGCTTCAGTCAGTTTGATGTTTATTAAGAAATATTTGAAAAACAAAGAAATCTGTCTTCAATTATAAAACCATTCTGCAAACACACACTAACATCTAGACTCATCACATCAATAGCAATCCAATCTTTATTCCAGCAACCAATATGGGAGGGTGCTTACAATATTCTTGTAAAGGTGTGTATCTAAATACATGTAATAGTGTAGTCCTAACTACATGTATACTGTTACTTTTATGAGCCAAACCTGGACTGAGAGGAAAAACAGCCATGACTCCATTCAAGATTTTTGTTACTACTTTATGACTGAAGTCTGATTGGCAGGATGTGACCTGAGGGGAATTTACAGGATATAGAGGGTTTATGTACAGTATTTTTAAATGTTAATATACTGACAGAGCTACCATCTCCCATGTGAGCACTGCTGATAGGTTCACCTTAGGTCCCCAAAAGAAAACACACACACACACACACACACACACACACACAAACTAGAACGCATGTGGATGAGCATACGTGAACCTGTGTGTATGAGATATTTCTCACACACACAGATTCATGCATGCACACACACCTGGAGACGCTTTGCTCATTGATTCACCAGACAGTGTGTTATGTGGAGTGTGACCTTTCCAAGTGCTCCCACTGATGGAATGAAAGGCACTGAAACACCCACAATGCAGTAGCACCTCTCAGGAGAAATGTCAGTAATTAGAGCTCAGCACAGAGAGTGGTTACAGGCCAAATCACTCCACACACACAAAGACAGACTATAGTGGACAGCCAGGACTGTGAGCGGGTAGAAGGAGAGGAACAGGTGATTTACTCCACAGATGTCTCAGCAGTGGAGACCTGTCTCGATTATAACATTAGATCCTGATATTTGTAGATACACAGAAATATATCTGCTATCATCTCATATAAATCTGTAGAATACTCCTTTCTTTTCAGCACACTCATAGCTTGCCCCCTCTGTCAAGCCAATCGGTACAAGTCCTTTTCTCCTCCCTTACTTCCGAACCTCTCATACAACTCGCCATACGCCTTCTCTTTAACCTTCACCACTTCTCGCTTTGCCTTATGTCGCATCTCCTTGTACTCCTTTCTACTTCTTCTTTGCCAACTCTCTCCTTATACTTTCCTGTACTTCCTCATTCGACCACCAGGTCTCCTCTTACTTCCTCTGTCCAGATGACCAAGTACCTTTCTAGCTGTCTCCCTCTCCAGCTCTGCTGTAGCTGCCCAGCCCTCGAGCATCTCTTCATCACCACCCAGTGCTTCAACTCCTTTCTTTCTTCCTTCTTCAACTTTCACCATTTGATCCTTGGCTCTGCCTTCACTCTTTTCTTTTTCTTGCCTCTTCTTGCTGCCTAGCTATGTTCTACGTTGTCACGACTTGTCAGTCTCTTATCTCCTTCAGTTTGAACCTTCTTCATAAGATACACTCCACTTGTGTGCATCTTCCTCCAGTCATATATGTCAACCTGTGTTCCTCCCTCTTCTTGAAACACATTTTCACCACAGCCATTTCCATCCTTTTCTCAATATCAACCATCTGTCCTTCCTCTCTTTGACACCTTACCTACTCATCACCTCTGTTCCCTTCACTAAACTGCCCACCGAAGTGCACTCCAATCACTCTCTCCTTTTTGCATACTTTTTCCACCACTTCATCCACTCTCTCAGATTTCACCCAACGTGCAGGGCTTATGCACTGACAACATTTATCATCACACCCTCGATTTCCAGCTTCTGTCCAACTCCAAAAGAACTCTTGACACACTCTTCCTTCACAAAAATTACTGTTAAAGACTCTGTAAAGCCATTCTATGATGTTTTACATGAAAGTGGGGTTGAACTGTTTTGTATCAGTGGCTGTCAGGGACATTATCTAGAATTACCATGCATATACACATATGAAACCATACTCATTCACATTCTGTACTGAAAACCTCACACACCTACAAGTGAAAATGTTTTACACACACTACTGAAACCCTCACACACACAACTGAAAAATTGTACTCACATACACAACTGAAGAGGTCTCATATATACTAGTGAAACCTTTTACACATACTACTGAAATCCTCTTATACAAACAACTGAAAAAATATGCACTCACATACACAACTGAAACACACACACACACACACACACACAACTGAAACACACTCACATACACAACTGAAATGCACTCACACACACAACTGAAACACTCTTGCACACAACTGAAAACTCAGGATTTCAGTTGAAATGGAAAGCATTTCGGTTGAAGTCATGGTTTTGTTTGTTCCATTGGTGTTTTTGTGAAAGTCATGCTTTTATTTTAAAGTACAATGGCAGTAGAGACCTGGTCCATGTACTTTGCAGATGACAAATTTGTAATTTGAAATGAGAATTTAGAAATTGGGAAAGAAATTATGGTAAACCACCCGTTTCCTGCATTAGTCTTGCGGTGAATGCGCTTCACCGCAGCTTTTGCTGTTTCTTCACTCAAGTTATTACACACTTTGCGGAAAAAACTATAAAAGGAGCAGAGGAGACAGACCCACACCCCGGGACATCGACAATAAACACACAGTCATTTACAGGTAAGTGAGTTAACTCTTGCGTTTAGTTTTCTTGCCCAAAAGCATAGCTAACCGTTAGCTAATAACAGCAGTTAGCCGTTAATAGCTAGTTAATTGATTTGGTGGACAGGCAAACTGAAAGCTAACTGTTGTAGCTGACACACAGCTGTATGCCAACGTTACTTGTTTATTATTGCTGTAAGCTCTTCTGCATCTCAGAGGGGTGTTCACCAACATAAAGCTGTGGGAAATGTCTACATTTACTGCCGTTATTGAGAAGCTCCGAGTGTGAAGTAAATGCCCAAAGTAAGTACGGTTTGACGTATATTGTGTTTTTACGGTGTACCTCGTTAACGCCGATAAATGTATTGTTTCCGCTGATATGCGACTGATGTCTGTCTTGTTTTAGTTGTGTGTAGGAGCATAAAGAAAACTCTGTTGGTTTGCGTAGTTTGTGTACTGTTCAGTTCGCGGTATGTAACGTCACGGTAGTTCAGAGGGTTAATTGCTTGGCGCTCCGTGGGAGTGTTAATTCTTGATTTGTCCTAACCAGTAGAGGGTGCTATTGGACCAGCTAACTAATTATTATGGTTAATTATATTACTGTTAGTTGGTTTATGTTAGGATTATTGTGTATATTTCTGTTTATGTGAATACGTGGGTCATTCTTAAGATGATGTATAATATGATTTATTGTTGTTATTCCAGAACTATGACAACACTGAGTCCTCAATAAATCGACACAATCATCAGATCTACCAACAAGAAGTTATCTCCTGTCTTCATTCCTCTGTCCTGACCGACACAACATCTTGACTGCTGTATAACCCAAACAAACTAGCACTAATACCTACCTCACAAACATTGGTCCTTCGAGCCGGATACAGCCTTCAAGATGCTTTCAGATGAAGACCTCCTCGCTGATTTGAGACCCAAGCGTCAGACCCGTCTACACAGCAAAATCTGTAGTGTTGTTTTTTCAGTGTTAATAAATTTGAGTCGGTGAGTGTTGATTTTGGTGTTGTTTTAACACTTGTAGTGATAATAACGCTCTGCGAGCGTTGTCAATTAAGCGAGTTAAATGTTTACACCTGTGACTGAGTTGCACTCACTCCTGGCGGAGTTGATCACAACATCCGGTTTGGCCGTGCGCAGCCCGCCTTTTTCACTCGACAGCAAAGAAAAACCTTGTGTGGATGAACGTTACACGGCTTAAAGAAGGTAAGAACCTAATATATTTACGTCTACCGGATGGTAATCGCTGTATGAAGTCGTGATAAAATCATGGGGTGTAAAACAACTGAGTTTTTATTGACACTGGTTGAGGCAGGCTGTTAATTTAATTCATTCACGTTAGCTGGCAAGGAGTGGTTGCTTGAAACAAAAGTTATCCAGTGGCAACCTATCCGGCCAAATATTAAGTATTACGATAAAATAAATGTTTTTAAATGTATTAAGGTGAGGTGGATTAATGTTAACGTTGATGGTGAGTTTTTTGTCGAATGTAAAACTGTGCAACAATGTGGGGGAGGGGTGGTGGCGTCTCCGTTTAATCAGGCAGGGACAACATTCACACGGCTGTAATTTCAACACTACAATAAGCGTGATATATCGCATTTACCGTTTTCTAGCGGAAGAGGAATCAGCAGGTGAGGAAACCGACAGAGGAGACAAACAGGAAGACTGACAAGTAGGACTCCACCGTAACACTCTCCCAGTAGCCCAGTTCATGAGAGGGTTGTGTTTACACAGCCAGGGATAACCCAGGATAAGGGGGTATTGAGGAGAGTCAATAATAAAAAATGAAATAGTCTCATTGTGGTTACCTGACATCAACAGAGACAGAGGAGGAGTCTGGTCTGTGACCCAGTTGAGCAGGTGACCATCGAGAGCGCTGGCCCGGCGTGGCTTGGACAGAGGGTGGAGTTGTAGATTCAGCTGGTGGGCCAGGTTCAGATCCATGAAGCTCTCGTCTGCCCCGGAGTCAATGAGGGCTGTAAGGGCCAGGGAATTCTTGGGAGAAGTGATGAGCTGAACAGGGGTCAAGGAGCGTGCTGGTGTAGAGGCAGTCACGGTGTGGCTCACCAGTAGGCCTCCGGTTACTGGCGAGCCAGGCCTTTTACCGGGCACTGAGCCAGGAAGTGCCCCATTTCCCCACAGTAGAGGCACAGTCCCTCACGATGGCGGCGCTGGCGTTCCTGTTGGGTCAGACGGGTACGACCAAGCTGCATAGGTTCCTCCTTGGGGCTAAAAGGCGCAGATCCAGGACAGGCCGGAAAATCGGTTGATGAAGTTCTGACCACAGGGGGTGTCCTAGAGCTGTTCTGCCACCCATGCTGGTGACTGTCAGGGCCAGTAGCTCCTCTGAGCCGCTCTCGTTCCTGCATCCGGTTGTCAATCTTAATAGCAAGTTCCACAAGACCCTCAAAACTTGTAGGAAGATCAACCATGGTAAGTCTGTCCTTCATCTCTTCAGAGAGACTCAGGAAAAAAGTGTCTGCAAGTGCCTCGTCGTTCCACTGACTCTCAGCAGCCAGAGTGCGAAATCTGATGGCATGATCAAATACACGGCTTCTGCCTTGCTTGAGATTACCAAGTGCACGGGCTGCCTCACGGCCCGAGACAGGTTGACCAAAGACACGACCCAAAGCAGCAGAAAAAGTAGCTACAGAGTCACAGGTAGATGAATGTCTCTGCCACTCAGCCGTGGCCCACTCACGTGCTCGCCCCGTGAGATTAGTGATCATAAATGCTACTTTAGAACGCTCAGTGGCAAAGGTAAGAGGCTGCAGTTCAAAAGTTAGCGAGCAAAGAGTCAAAAATGAGCGGCACGTTTCAGGAGTGCCATCATACCTTTCGATGGGGGGTGCTCTGGGTTCTGAAAAATGAACCGGAGGATCCCTGGGTATTGGAGGTGGAGCAGGCACAGCTGGGCCTGTTGTAGCAGAAGACATGGAATCCAGACGAGTAACCACTTGGCGAGTCTGGGCAGCCAGGGCTTGTAGCTGCTCAGACAATGACTGAACTCCCGGTCCCAGGCTGGAAACTGCCCACTCCAAATCGGTGAGACGCTTCCCTTGAGCTCCCAGAGCATGACCAAACATCTCTCCCTCTGCTGGGTCCGACATGGCCAGATTGTACTGTAAAAGGCAGGTGTGTGTGGATCCAAATGCAGAGAGAGTCAGGCAGAAGTACAATGTCCGAAATCCAAATCTTTAATCCAAGAAACGTGGCAGAGGTCAAAATACCAAAAAGACAGTCAAACCAGGCAAAAGGGCAGATCAGGAACAGGCAGAATCGAGGGTGACAAAAATACCAAAAACAGATCATACACGGGGAATCAAACAGGACTTAAACGTGAGAGAGCTTGAACACTAGGGTAACAAAGACAATCTGGCAAAGACATGAGAAATGAGGCGGGGTTTAAATACACAGGAAACAAGACACAGGTGAAAGACATTAGGGCGGAGACAGCAATCAAAACAGGAGGGAAAAACCAGGAAGTAAAACAAACAGCAACACAACAGAACCAAGACTTCAAAATAAAACAGGAAATGCCAATAAAATGAATACAGATCCTGACAAATATGATTTATTGTTGTTATTCCAGAACTATGACAACACTGAGTCCTCAATAAATCGACACAATCATCAGATCTACCAACAAGAAGTTATCTCCTGTCTTCATTCCTCTGTCCTCATCATAAAGTGTCATACTAAATCAATTTCTCGTCAGAGTATTTGTGACATATAGAATGAATAGGTTTGGCTAATAGCTCTGTATTTTGTGCTCAGAAATCTGCCACCAAAGTTCAACTCTGCCTTGATGAATATTCATTTGGTTGCATTGTTTCACACTGAAGATTTGAAAAAATATGGCTTTAATCCTATTCTTGAGCCACTGATTAATGACATCAAAACACTTGAGAGTTGTGGCCTTGATTTGCCATTTTCTGCTGAAAAAGTCCATGGCACCATATGTCAGATAACTGGGGACAACTTAGGCATGCACGCAATTCTGGGATTTACAGAGTCTTTCAGTGGACGCTATTTTTGTCGTTTATGTTTGATAGAAAAAGATGATGCCCAGATACTTTACAATGAGGATGACCCCAAGATAATCTTGCGTGGAAAAGAACTTTTTGAAATGCAGTGCAATGAGTTGCAGTCAGACCCACAGAAGTTATCTGTGTTTGGTCTAAAAAAAAACTCGAGTCTTAACAGCCTACAGTTCTTTCATGTTAGTCATAATTTTTCTTTGGACATTATGCATGACATTCTTGAAGGCGTGGCTCAGTTTGAGCTGAAGTTACTGTTTGAATATCTCTCAGAAAATGTTTTGTCGAAACCTGACCTGTTGTCTAGAATTTATGCCTTTGACTATGGGTATGTTGAACGCAAAAATCGACCTACAAGGGTTAACTTGGACAGTAGTGGAAATAATATAGGGCTCAATTCCATTCAGACCCTTTGTCTAGTAAGAAACATTCCTCTGCTTTTTGGTGACATTGTGCCAGAAGGAAACCAAAACTGGTTTTTGCTGCTGCTTTTACTGCAGATAATTAACATTATATTTTCTCCATCTGTTACACTTGGCATGACTGTACTTCTCAAGCATTTGATAATGGAACATCATGATGATACACTATCCATCTTGTATCCGAAAAATTGGACCACTAATACATATGTGGAGCATGAGATTTGAGGCCAAACATAGGATTTTCAAAAATACCCTTAAAACCTTCAAAAACATAACAAAATCTCTTGCAAAAAAACATCAAATGTCTATTGCATGTCATTGGGAGACATCACATTCAAAATGTATTGAGTATGGACCAATGAAATCTATTAATGTGGACAATGAGGACTATGGAGATATGTTGGCTCGAGCTTTGCATGTTGAGTCTGTATCGCAAGACATCCATGCAACTAACTGGGTTACAATCAGTGGGACAGAGTACAGGGCAGGACTAATAATTTGCAGTGAGATTCAACATGACATGCCTGTGTTTTGCAGAATAGAAAAATTTTTTGTTGTTGACAGTGTTATCTGCTTCCTTGTAAATAAGCTTGTGGTTGACCATTTCAATGAACATTTTCATGCTTACAAAGTATTTGAAAGTAATGACAAAGATGTTGTTAAAGCAGATAGTCTTGTGATTTATAAGCTCTTTGACTTACAAAGTGCTTATGGTGGAGATGAGAGCCAATATATTGTGCCATTATTTTATTTGTAAATGTTTAACTTGTGCCTGATCTTATTGTGCTAATTCCTATGGTGCTGGGAAGTTATTTATTTTTTTGAATAATAAAAACAAAACAAAAAGACATGTATGTTTGAATGATGTTATTACTTGATTACTGTTGCTCGTCAACACATTTGAATTTATGATAACTTTCTGTAGCCTTGCAGGTGACTACAATAATTTTCAGATTTGGTAAACACAGAATGCACTTTTAATGTATCATAAAATAACACTTAAATTTAACACTCATAGTGAAAGGGAATAACACAATTTTAGTGTTAAAACCACACTTTAATGTGTCATAAAATAACACTGTAAATTAAAAATTAACACTCAGAGTGAAAGGGAATAACACAATTTCGAGTTAAAAGTGCACTTATGTGGTGACATAAAACAACACCAAGGGTGTCAAATTTTAACACTATTAAAGAGTTAAAATATTAACACTTTTCAAAGTGTAATTTTGACTCAAAATCCGTGAGAACTATATAAACTCAGAAAAAGTGTTAAAATTAACACTGTGGGAGTTGAATTAAAACTCTCGATTTTGCTGTGTACCTGCCAGACTCCAGGATTACGATGTGGACTACCTGAGAGATCGTCCTAGAGACTCATCAAGGTGGAGACCACCATCCTCTCCACCTCCTCCAGAGCTGGTTGCCTCCCCCCTCCAGTATGGTCCAACTAATCCGAGTCACCTTTACTCACCTCGCCCCCAGAGGAGAATCCTAGCCACAGAGATCCTAGCTGGAGCTCCCACCACGGCCCAGTGGAGCTCATACAGAGACCCCGCCTTCTATCATGAGATCAGAGCCATCCAGGAAGAGAATGCAAAGCTGCTACAGACCCAACACGTTTTCCAGTCCACCATGAAAGAACTCCACGAGGCACGGAGGGAAATGAAAGAACTGATTGGTGTAGCTTGTTCATTGAGAGAGAATATGGAACGGCATCATGGCTCCTCTTCAAGTCCAAGCCTCTACAGACCTCTAGGAGCCAGTGCTGCAACATCCCAGCCCCCTCCTATTTTACTACAGCCTGAGGAAGAAGCTGGGGAGGACTGGCCTGCTCCTCCACCCTGGCCTGAACCTGAGGATAACCTGCTGGTGGACATGAGTGATCTCAACCTGAGGCAACAAGACACCCATAGGAATCCCCCTCCTCATGGTTTGCCAGATCAAGCCCAGTCAATCTATAAGCCCTCTATGTTCGCCTCAGCACCTTATCAGTTAACCCATCCTACCCCTTATGACCAGCCCCTGCCTCATCCCCTGGTGCAGTCCCCTCAGTTACCCTCGCACCCTACTCCTGTTTACACAGGCTCAAGACCCCCAGTACTACCCCAAGCAGCCCCTCCCCCAACAGCCAACAGGGCGACGCCCAGCTCTCCTCCCACCAACCACCCTGTACAGGCTCCTGTGTCAGAACTAGTGTATCGAGGCCCTAAACCTACAATCCCCAAGCTCATTCAGCCAGACCCCAGTGAGTTTGCGAGACTCCGCCTTGCCTTGGCGAATCTACTCCCACCTGACTCTACAGAACTCTTCAGGTACCAGATCCTTGTGGATCACTTGAAGTTGGAAGAAGCTAAGCTAATAGCTGACGCCTATCTCAATTCACCAACCCCCTACACTGACACAATGAGAGCTCTGTATGGCAGATCTGGCCAGCCTCATCAGCTAGCTTTAAAGAAGATAGCTAGTGTCCTAGAAGCCCCGGAAATCAGACGTGGTGACTCAGCAGCATTTCAGAGGTTCTCTCTTCAGATTCAATCATTAGTGGGCTTACTCAAGACTTTAGGCTCAGAGGGAGAGATTGAACTCAACTGTGGCTCCCATGTGGCCCATCTCTTGACCAAGCTTCCAGCGGAACAGAGAGCTGATTTCCGTCGCCATCAGTTCAAGCAGCCTGGGACCTCGCACACCCTGCACGATCTGTCAGAATGGCTCAGCTACGAGTCCTGGTGCATGAGCTTTGACAGCCCAGTCATCGCAAGAACCAACAGAGAAAGACAGCCTCCCAGATCTGATACTCGTTCTGGGAAACATATGGTGACGGTCCTACACGGTCTTGGAGAGCGGGCTGAGGACGTCTCTGTTTCCAATCCAGTGAAGAAAATACCTCAGAGGAAAGCTTATTGTGCCTACTGTCAAAGTGATGAACATTACCTTAGTCAGTGCAACGAAGTCGCCAAACTCTCTAAAGAGCAGCTCAAGGAGTGGATTCAAGTTAACAAGCGGTGCTGGCGCTGTGCGCGGACCCACCAAGCAGCTCAGTGCACACTGAAGAAACCGTGCAGCATTTGCCAAGGAAAACACCTCCTAGCTCTTCATGAGATAAACCTGAGGCCCGAGAGAAGCAACAAGGAGGCTCTAAGGAAGGAAGAGAGTTGCCTGACTAGCTCTGCCTCTGACTCACTCTACCTCGACCGACCGGTAGTCAGCAATCGGGTCCTGTTAAAGGTCGTCCCGATGCTTCTACATTATGAAGGGCGTAGTCTCAGCACCTTTGCTCTGCTGGATGATGGTTCAGAGCGGTCCATGCTGTTACCAGCTGCAGCCAAATCACTGGGGATAAAAGGGGCCCCCGAAGATCTTCCTCTGCGGACGGTCCGGCAGGACATTCAGGTGCTCCATGGACATAAGATATCCTTCCATGTTTCTCCAGCTGCCAACCTTAAGGTTAGCTATAAGATCGACGGTGCCTTCCCAGCTAGCCAACTCAGCTTAGCCCAGCATACTTACCCCATAGAACAACTTCAGAAGAAGTATAAACGCCTCCGTGGCCTCCCCATACCTGCCTTGAAGGACGCCAGACCATCACTCCTTCTCGGCTCTGATCAGTCGCATCTCAGCACACCTGTAGAACCAGTCAGACTTGGAGCGCCTGGTGGCCCTGCAGCCGTCCACACCCGGTTGGGATGGACCCTCCAAGGTCCTGTCCGTTCCATGGGGCGGCCAGCTGACTTGGTACAGTGTCTCTTTACCTCCTTCCCACCACAGATGGATGAACTGTACCGCCATGTCGAGAGGCTCTGGCAGATGGATACTGTACCTCACCGACCAGAAAGAGAAGTGACTAGGTCAAAACAGGACCAACAAGCGGTTGCATTGTTGGACGCCAAAACAGTCCGTACTGAGGTCAATGGAGTGAGGAGGTATGCTGCACCACTGCTACGTCACGTAGCCATGCCTCCCTTGCAAGCACCTAAAGACTCAGTCATGGCTCTTCTGCGGAGTACAGAGCGGCGACTCCTGAGGGATCCTGAGCGAGCCATGATTTACCGAGCAGAAATGCAGAAGCTCATTGAAACCGGTGCTGTTAAGGAGATCACTCAAGAGGCACCACCTGAAGAGTGTTGGTACATTCCCCATCACCTAGTTGCTCACAATGGGAAGAATCGGCTCGTCTTCAACTGCTCTCACCAATACCTCGGCCAAACTCTAAACCAGTACTTACTGCCTGGCCCCACCCTTGGAGCTTCCTTGGTGGGCGTCTTACTGAGGTTCCGGGAGCATCCTATCGCAGTGAGTGGAGACATCAAGGGGATGTTTCATCAGGTCCACCTCCTTCCTGAGGATCGCCCTCTACTGAGGTTCCTGTGGCGTGACCTGAAAGTAGATGAGCCCCCACGAGTATTTGAGTGGCAGGTCCTGCCCTTCGGGACAACCTGTAGTCCCTGTTGTGCTACGTATGCACTGCAGCGCCATGTTACCGATCATTGCCGGCCCGAAGACATCCTGAGGTTCTCTGTCGACCATTGCTTCTACGTCGATAACTGCCTACAGAGTGTGCATACTCCAGAGGAGGCCAAACAGTTGGTTGTTCGCCTTAGAGATCTTCTGTCTTCAGCAGGCTTCAAGCTGCGGCAGTGGGCCTGCAATGAGCCGAGCGTCCTTAATCACCTGCCACAAGAGGCCCGATCACAGAGCCTAGACCTGTGGTTGACACAAGACAAGGCCAATCCTCAAGAGTCGACCCTGGGTCTCAGTTGGAACTGGGAGAGAGACTCCCTAAGCTACAAGCACCGGCCGGTGTCCTATGATGCTCCGACCCTGAGGAACATTTATAAGGTCCTAACTTCGCAGTATGACCCCTTAGGTTACCTGTTGCCTTTCTCCACCAGGGCAAAGCTCATCATCCGGCAGCTGTGGGATAAGCAGCGAGGTTGGGATGACCCGAACTTACCTGCAGCTCTGCTTCAAGCCTGGTCCAACTGGGAGGATGAGCTCCAGTTCTTACCTCTCCTCACCTTTCCTCGAGTATATGTGCCCGCTGACTTTGGCCTTGAGGCTGTTACTCGTGAAGTGCACATTTTTGCAGACGCTTCAGAACAAGCTTATGGCGCCGTAGCCTACCTGAGGACGGCGACCAAGGAGGGCCAGATTCACCTTTCATTCATCCTTGCTCGTTCCAGAGTAGCCCCCAAACGCGTACATTCCCACATACCATCCCACGCCTGGAACTGTGTGCCGCTCTTGTAGCAGCACAACTCGCCAGTCTCCTCACCAAGGAACTCACCTTGGAAGTGGCTCACACCACCCTGTGGTCTGATTCTAGCACGGTACTTACCTGGCTCCATTCTCAGTCCTGTCGCTTCAAAGTGTTTGTCGGAGCAAGAGTGGCCGAGATACAGGATCTGACGGAGAACTGTACCTGGCGCTATGTGGACTCAGCCCAAAATCCCGCAGATGACCTGACAAGAGGTAAAACTCTGCAAGAGCTTAAGGAGTCAAATAGGTGGTCCCAGGGACCTCCCTTCCTGCTACGGAGCCCAGACAGCTGGCCACAGAGGCCCAACACTGAACCCCCAGAGGATCACGCCGAACTTCGAAAGACTGCCTTTTGTGGAGCTACAGTCACCTCATCTACTGACGGTGGTTCAGATGATACAAGAAACAGTTCCTGGCAAGGACTCATGGACGACACTGTCAAAGAACTACAGGGAGCGACCCTTTCTAGTACCCCACCTACAGCTGAGGATTATCAGCGGGCAGAAACTGAGATCCTGCTGAGGTCTCAGAAGCAGTCTTTTCCTGAGGACTACAAACTCCTGGCTGGAGGGAAACCTGTATCACCTTCAAGTCGCCTACTCACCTTAGCACCTGTCCTCGATCCAACCTCTGGCCTAGTAAGAGTTGGTGGTCGGCTCAGACGGTTGGAGGAGGTCGATGTCCCCCTACATCCTGTTGTCATTGATGCCACTCATCCAGTGACACATCTGCTCATTCAGAAGAATGACAGTGATCTGCATCACCCAGGTCCCGAGCGAGTTTTTTCAAAGCTGCGGCGATCATTCTGGATCATCAGAGGGCGAGAGGCAGTCCGTAAGCAACAACGGGCCTGCGCTGAGTGTCAACGTTGGAGGGGACAGCCCTCTATTCCAAAGATGGCTGACCTTCCAGAAGCTCGCCTCAGATTACACAAACCCCCCTACTACTCCACTGGCATGGATTGTTTTGGGCCCATGATGGTGAAAATAGGCAGACACCAAGAGAAACGCTGGGGAATCATCTTTAAGTGTCTGACGACCAGAGCTGTACATCTGGATCTCCTTAAGAACATGGATTCCGACGCTTATCTGATGGCGTTGAGGCGGTTCATCGCCAGAAGAGGCACTCCTGCAGAAGTGTGGTCAGACCAAGGGACCAATTTTAAAGGAGCCCAACGAGAGCTCAGAGAAGCTTTTCGAGAACATGGTCCCAGCTTTGAAGCAGCAGTTTGCCCAACAGAAGATCAAGTTCCACTTTAACCCTCCTGCTGCTCCCCATTTCGGTGGAGTATGGGAGCGGGAGGTTCGGTCAGTCAAGTCAGCACTCTACACGAGTGTAGGATCACAACCAGTTCCTGAAGAAGTGCTACTCACCGTACTCCTGGAAGTCGAAGCCATCCTCAACTCAAAACCGTTAGGTTATGTATCGGTGACACCAAACAGTTTGCTCATGGGGCGGCCTGATGGTTCTCTCCCTCAGGTGGTGTACCCAGAGACCGATATCTTGAGCCGCAGGCGCTGGCGACATTCCCAGATCCTGGCGGATCAATTGTGGTCTAGGTTTATCAGAGAATACCTACCTGGTCTTCAGACGAGACAGAAATGGCAGTCCTCTCATCCTGACTGAGCCTTTTATTTGATGCAAATGTGCCATGCACATTTGGGGGCGGCTGTATCAAAGGCTTTTATTTTGAAGGCATGTTTTAGGGGTACCTTCTTCCTTGTGACTAGCACCCATGTTGTAGCCTAGTTAGCCAGATACCATATAGACCAGCAGACAGACGTCGATACACCTGTGAGAACCCCGTTGTATTTCGCCTGGGATTAAGGTTGTTTTCTGTTGAACCTAGCGTTATTGAGAAGCTCCGAGTGTGAAGTAAATGCCCAAAGTAAGTACGGTTTGACGTATATTGTGTTTTTACGATGTACCTCGTTAACGCCGATAAATGTATTGTTTCCGCTGATATGCGACTGATGTCTGTCTTGTTTTAGTTGTGTGTAGGAGCATAAAGAAAATTCTGTTGGTTTGCGTAGTTTGTGTACTGTTCAGTTCACGGTATGTAACGTCACGGTAGTTCAGAGGGTTAATTGCTTGGCGCTCCGGGGGAGTGTTAATTCTTGATTTGTCCTAACCAGTAGAGGGTGCTATTGGACCAGCTAACTAATTATTATGGTTAATTATATTACTGTTAGTTGGTTTATGTTAGGATTATTGTGTATATTTCTGTTTATGTGAATACGTGGATCATTCTTAAGATGATATATAATATGATTTATTGTTGTTATTCCAGAACTATGACAACACTGAGTCCTCAATAAATCGACACAATCATCAGATCTACCAACAAGAAGTTATCTCCTGTCTTCATTCCTCTGTCCTGACCGACACAACATCTTGACTGCTGTATAACCCAAACAAACTAGCACTAATACCTACCTCACAAACAGTTATGTTATTTTATTTTTCAACCAAAAAATGTTTTGTACACATTGTATTAAGTATTGCACGTAAAATGTTATGACAGTTCCATCAACAACAAAATACAGTAAAGAAAATGTCAGGAGGTAGTTAGAAACAGACTTTCAGTCATTGTTTTGTAAAAAAACAACAAAAAAAGTGAAAAATGTAAACTGTCTTTTGTGTTTTATCAAACAGGGAATGTGGTGGACTTCATATTTGAAAAAGTCTTTGTTGACCTGGGACCATACACAGAAGCTGCTTTGGCCATCCCCATCCCAGAGGACCTCACTGCACAGTTCGAGCGGCCTGAAAAGGAGGAGGTCATCTCCAGCTATGTGTCCCGGTTCTATCATGGGGCAGTCTAAAACCCACGTACTGGGGCATGTGGCGTCAGGAAACTCGGCATGGATGCGCAGGACCACGCAGGCTGGAATGATGACCCGGATTCTGCGACCAAGGAAGCCCCAGCACCAGCTCACAAAGCTCCTATAGGCTAGATACCTGTACTAGTGATGGGAAGTTCGGCTCTTTTCCGAGAGCCGGCTCTTTTGACTCGGCTCCCAAAGAAGAGCCGGCTCTTTCGACTCCCGAACGGCTCTTTATTTAGGATCTTTTGCAGCCTATATTTTACCTTAACTTTGCAAAAAAATCATGGTTTATGTGTTGAAAACCCTTTTGCTTTCAGTGTTTTTATGAGAGACCTTATAATTGCCTAATTCTGTGCATTTATTCTGTGACAAAACCACTCTTACATTTGTTTATTTCAATTAAACTTTTTTATTGCACAACTTAACAATAAACTTCAAACAAATCCACAGAACAGAACCAAACTCAAGCTAACATTAATAATGTCCTCAATTAAACTTTTTTATTGTACAAATGAACAAAAAAATTTCAAACAAATCCACAGAACAGAACGAAAACCAGAACCAAACTCCAGCAAACAGCATTAGTCCTCAGGGCAGGTTGGCATTCAGGAAGATCAGATGCCTCAGCTTGGATGGTGTTGAGGAAGTAAAAACTGGATGTTTTCCTCCCCGAGTTTGTTGATGCAGAAGAAACTCTATGAAGACTTCAAGTTGGTTCAAAGTATTTATTGCGCAGTTTGCAAAGTGCGGATATCACTCATACAGAGAATACATCTGCCATGCTCAGAGCGCAGAGAGATCTGATCTATTTGTCACAATGTCTGTGTTTTGTACCCTCTTTGGTTCATCCCACCCTGTCTGTCTTTCGCTACCTTACATGGTTACTTGTTTACTATATGAAAGTCTACATCAGCCATTGTAGCTGTATCATGTTAGAACATGTTCATCCTTTTATGCACATGTTAACAGTTTTACCCCCCCTCAGTGCTCCTGCTCTGTGTGTATCGTGTGCTAGGCTTCTTGCCACAGCATTCCTCTGCTATGCAAGATAATTATGACTGTGTGTTACGCCCACGCTGTGAAAAGCCTGTCTGCACTATTAACTAAAGCTTGTCTGCATGATTAACTATACCTTGTCTGCATTATTAACTATACCATTCCCACAATGGGCTGATATGATTTCGCCTCTCCGTGAGTATCTGCCCTGTTTTGGAGAACATTCTCTCAGAAGGAACTGATGTGGCAACAATACATAGTCTCCCCTCCATCACCTTCACCAGGCGTGGAAAGACCGAGGCCTTGGCCTGCCACCAGCTCAGTGGGTCTTCTGCTCTCTGGATGAGGGGCTCCTCAAGGTAGCTCCTCACCTCCATTACAGCAAATACTGCTGCACCAAGGACTCTTATCATGAAGTTCTTAAATTACAAGGATAAAATGACAGTGATAAAAGCTGCCAGGGCAAAGAAACAGATACTATTCAAGCACCAGGTGAGACTGTACGAAGACCTCGCAACCGGCGTACACAAAAAACAGAAAGAGTTTGATGCTGTGAGACAGCAGCTCCGAGCCATGGGCATCCGATACAGCATGATTCCTCCTGCACAGCTGCTGGTGACACACAACGGGCAGTCTCGCATCTTTAACCTGCCAGCTGAAGCAGAGAACTTTTTTAGGAATCTGAGAGCAGAAAGTGGACCTGGGTAAGACAACGTAGTCACCCACACATTACAGTGTATGGATATGGGTGGATAATTACTGAGCCTGAGTAATAAAAAAAAAGAAGATAAAGGAGGAGATAAATCATTTGCTTACTATATTTGACATATGCTGGCCCAGAGGCTCACAGCTAATATTAATACTGTAGCCTAATTTTCTGAAAGTATATAATAACGATTTTCCAGTGTAAATAGCGGGGTGGGGTAGGAGGACCCGTGTTCAGGTACAGTCGGTTGATCCTCACTTTTGTGTGGAACAATCTTTAGCTGTTAGATAGGTACCAATATATATATAGGGGGGGAGGGAGGTGGGTAACAAAGTTCAAAGTTTTAAGTTAAGGGGGGTATATCGTTCAGTGTTAATTATTATGGATGTAGTTTTTAACATCCAGATGTTTTTTGTTTCTCTGTCTTTAAATTATCAGCACACTTTACATCCCAGGCAAGAGGGGTTATGATTTTGATTCATAAATCCAGACCATTTCATGTGACAAGGATTATTAAAGATTGGGCTGGGAGGTACATTTTTCTACAGGGCACACTTATTACGGAAAAAATAAACCTGATAAATATATACGCTCCTAACATTGATGATCCAAAGTTTTTTCATAATCTCTTTCTTACAGTTTCATCTCTGACTGGCTGTATTATAGCAGGGGATTTTAACTGCACATTGAACCCAGAATCGGATAGAAGCTCAGGTATTGATAACTCATACTAAAAGTAGACAAACTATTCAACACTTTATGGAGGGACTTAATCTGACAGACATTTGGAGGGGCATGAATCCTAAGGGTTTAAAATACTCTGTTACTCAAATACACATAAATCATACTTGCGTATCAATTACTTTTTAGTTTCTGCTAATTTGAGACATAAAATAAAGGACTGTCACTATGATAGCATCTTAATATCTGACCATGCACCAAATTCATTAATATATGAAGATTTAAAACTAAGAAGAGACCCCCCTAGGTGGACATTTAAACAAAAATGGCTCCTAGACTCAGAATTTATTCTTTCATAGATAACCAAATTAATATCTTTTTCGAAACCAATAAAGATGAAACACCACCCTCTTCAAGGTGGGAAGCCTTTAACACTAGGACCGCCAACATTTGAACACCCCCTTTAAGCGCCGTGAGGTCCGCCAGACCGCTATACGTATTTTCATTGATTGTGTGTCTTAACCTTGCAGGTGTACGGGGATATAGGAAACAACTTACTTTCACATAGTCAGGTAATCAGTCATTATTTAGTGTAAGCTTCCTGTTCAACAGTTAAACACGAGATAATTACTAGTGTAGAAGGTTTTATATTAATCTGTTTGCTTTAATAAAACAATGTGTATATTGTTGATGTAATCATAATATGCTTATAACTAAGTGATTTTTTCATAGAATTTGCTGTGCAAGAAGAAGAGACAGACTGAACTTTTGATATTGTTTGAAGGCCGCAACTCCTTATATGGCAGACATCCCGGAAAAGAAGTAAGACAGAAAACGAGGAATAGAGTAGGGTATTGTCTCTCTTTGTGTGAATCTCTCACCAACACGCGAGTTCAGGAGACGAACTCAACACTAGGAAAAGGAGATAAATGAGACAAGGATCAAAGAGAATGGCTGCGGGGGGATACTGCTGCTGCGTATTTCGCGAATTTGCCGCACAATACTAAAATATATTAAGCCTACACTTAAAACTTGTAACTTACCACATTGCAGGCAGGATATATGTATATAAACACACACTCAATAAAAGAGATAAACTCAGAAACAATGGGGGATAGTAATAATAATAACATTTTAATATAACAACAACAACAACAATATATATAAAGAATACAATTATTCACAATTTAATACAATACAATATCAGGCTATATAATAACAATGGTAATAATAACAAGAACAATAATAATATTGATTAATTAATTTTCCAACCTGCTTGTCCTCGGTTGCGGGGGCTGAAGCCAATGTTACTGGGAAAATAATGTGCGTCAAATAAGCAAACGTATAAACAGACATAGAAACAACAAACCAGGAATACCCTAAACAAAAATTAATCTAAAAACAATAACTAGGATATCTATACTAAATACTATCTAAATACAATACTAAATACAATATCTAGGGCAGTGGCACACAGTTGGAGCAAAAGCTCTCCACCCTTACTGTGCACTTCCCACACACAGGTCGCTCGCATCCTTGACAGCACACCTTTGTCTTGTTCTGCTTGCAGTGGCTGTTGATCTGACACTGCCTTCTTTGGTGACTCTGTTGCGGCTCTGTGGGCAGACCTGCTGGACCGGACATGGCGCAAACGTGTTCCGCTCGCAGTTCCTTTGCCAGCTGCAAGATAAATGCTCGTCTGGCGATGTTGGTGGACATGCACTTTTGAAATAATATGTGGGCGTTTATTGCAGCCATGTCCAGGAGATTGTAGAACACGGCTACTGGCCATCTTCGTGTTGCCCCTTTCACCGAATAGAGCCGTGCCATTTGGTCGAGCACGTCAACCCCGACCTATGATAGAAATAAGTGCAAGCAAGGTAAATACGTTTGTAATACCAGTACTATAACAACAGCAATTGTCACAGCCTACATGCAATGCAGCCCAAAGTGCTTCACAATATCAACATAATGGCATCACAGCAATAATTTATTTAAAAACAAATCATGAATAATTATTCCTATGATAAAACTCATCACATATAACTTTGTGGTGTTAGAATAGGTGACTGTCTCCTGCTTTTCTTTCTGGTCACTCCCGATGGACACACACTGGTGCATGGAGCTGAGGAGTGCGACGCTCTTTCGAGGTTTCCCTTGATAAATAGTGAGAGTTGTACGTTCATGCCTCAGGACCTTGGTGGAATACAGCTCTCCTCTCTGCTGCTGGACTGAAGGAGGAAGTTCCCTTCTGGCCTTGTTCACTGTGCCAACCAGGCTGGTGTTCCTCTTCAGCAGGTTCTTGGCGAGGGTGAGGGACGTGAAAAAGTTGTCAGTGGTGACATTTCTTCCCTTTCCCATGAAGGGCTCCACCAGCCTCATCACAACATTTTCGCCCACCCTTTGTTTTGGTGGCCTCGTATCATCTCTGCCGAGGTATGGGAAGGCGTTTAGCATGTATTTAGTCTCCACGTCTGCAGCTAACCAAAATTTAATTCCAAATTTATCTGGCTTGTTTGCCATGTACTGAGTGAAGCGGCACCGTGCTTTTGTTGGGAACAGCTGCTCATCAACTGTGATGTTAGCCCCAGGTTTATAGCAAGCAAGACAGTTGCTTACAAATCTCCCCCACACCTCTGACATCAAAGCAAACTTGTCACTGGAGAGACGGGCACGCCTGCTCTCCTTCTTGTCAAAGCGCACAAAGCGCAGGTAGCGCATTATCTCCCGGTACCGACTCCTTGGCATCGCGGAGTTGAAGAAGGCCAACCCCCATTCCTCGGACCAAAAGCTCTCCATTTCAATATTCTTGTTGTACACGCCTCTAACAAAAAGAAGAGCGAGGAATGCCTTCAGCTCTCCAACCGAGAGATTCCACTGACAGTTCTCTTCAACACGATGAGCCTCTGCCACAGTGCACTCACAAATAAATTCTAATGTTTGCCTGTCAAGCAAGCACAAAAACGCGCTCTGAGCGTCATCTATATTGCGTTTAGCAAACGCTGTAGGACCTGCGGATTCTGTGACGACATTTTGCGCTTGTTGTCTCCCTGGGGTGGATGGCACTCCAGGGTGGATGGCACTCCAGATTGTCCCATCTTTCCCCAGCTCACATGGGCTCGAGACTGCAAAACATAAATAGGTATAAATATGTGTGTGTGTGTGTGTGTGTGTGTGTGTGTGTATGTGTAGATGTACATATTATTCAACCGTGCTGCTAACTAGGTTATAAATGGCGTACTTACTTTGTAGAAATATTTTCGTTTTCAAATAAATATCTTTGTTTCCTGAGATTGTTCTAAACATGTGTGTATAGTTTAACATTTCTGTTTTGTTGCACTTTAGCAGTATTTTGTAAGTCTTACCCGCATCTGGAGATGTTGAGCATGCTCTGGTGTCAGTACCTGCCGGTGTTGGCGCTGTTGAGATTTATCACATTGTTATTTATTTAATTATTTATTTATGTATTCATTATATGCATTTCACATGAAATGAAAACAGCCATAAGTGTTTTACAATAACCATTCTACCTGGAGATGAGGCGTGAGCACTGGCCAAGACCAGTGAAGCTTGTGTACTGGACTGGTGGTTGCACTGTTGAGATATATTAGGGTTACATTATAATTCCTTTAAAAAAAAAATTGTGATGATAATGTTAGATGTTTCTCACTGTTTATAGCCTATACTATTTACAAAATCAGTATCTAGTTTGTAACCAATTACCAATAACCTAAAATGTAGGCTAGCCATTTGTCTGCCAAGCCCGGGAAAGCTTGGCAAAGAGCCAAGCTTTCCCGGGCTTGGTGTCAGCTCCATAAAACAGATAAAATAATGGAAAAAATAGATAATTGATAATAATGATAACGATAACAACAACGACAATAATAGGTAATAATAACCTGGAGTGGATACAGATGGGGCAGCTGGCACAAATGTATATTTTGACGTGGGGGTTCAGGCTCCGAGTCGGGGTCGGAGCTCTCCTCCTCCTCACTGCAATCCAGGTCGCTGAGGTTCATCTCTCCACCATCAGAGTCCTCCTTGCTCAGTTGATGTATCATCATCAAAGCCTCATCAGCGGTGTATCTTTGGAGTTTTCTTCCTCTCTCCATTTTCAGATCTTTGTTTTATAGGCTAGCTAGCTCTTTTACTGAATTATAGAATAAATAACAAACATAAATAACAAACCTTCTTCTTCTCTCTCTCTCCTTGGATAGGTTTTTTGTCAGATGTAGCTAAATAATAGACCCGCAAATTATAAAACGCAATAACAAATGTATTTTACTTAGTTTATAGAACAAATAACAATGATAAATCACAAAGCTTCTTCCTCTCTCTCTCTCCCCAGGATATGTTTCTTGTCAAATGTAGCTAAATAATAGACCCGCGAATCATAAAGCGCGAAACAAACCCCGCGAAATGTAACAAGTCAGCTGCGGTACTTGTGACCGCAGGGCGGAGAGGTATAAATGTTCAGAAATCCTGTGTCTTTTATTGTACCATCTTATGGGCTTCAGGAAATATTAAAAACACATATTTAGGAAAAGTCATGGGCTGAAAGGCTTGTAGCTTTAATTTAAACCGAGTTATTTACATTTTAACAACCCAAACGGTCTGTCAGACCGTCTCCGCGGTTCTAGTGTTAAGGCCTACATAAGAGAGATCAGATAATTAGCTTTACGAGTTATAAGGCTAAACAAACTTATGAGAAAACAAAAAAGTTGGTAACAGAGATTGAATTGCTTGAGGGGGAATACTATCAAACGTTATGTCCAAACATTCATTGAAAACTTCTGCTACTAAGAACACAGTATAACGAATTTTCTGCCTCGAAAGCAGCCTCACATCTTTTGCGTCTAAAGCAGGCGTTTTATGACCGGGGGGTAAAGCCCGGGAAACTATTAGCCTGGCGCCTCAAACAATTACAAAATGAGAAAAACATTACCTCAGTTGAAAATGGTGACAGATTATTAACAGATTATTGTTGACCCACTAGAAATAAGTGAAACTTTTAAGGTCTTTTTTGAGAAGTTATACAGCTCAGACATAACACACGTGGGACAAGAATAAAATCTTTTCTTAGATACCCTCCAAATACCTAACATTTCAGGATTGATAAGGGCAGATCTTGGGGCAGATATAACTAAGGAGGAAATATCTAAAGCGATAGATCATTTGAAAACAGGCAAAACCCCAGGCCCAGATGGGCTGCCCACAGAAATTTATAAAAAATATAAAGATAAATTGCTGTCCCCTCTTTTCGACATGTTCTCAGATTCATTTGAAAAAGGAATCCTCCCTGTTTCACTAAGAGGAGCTCTGATAACTCTACTGCCCAAACCTGGTAAACCTTGCGACAAATGTGAAAATCTAAGACCAATAAATCTTAATGTGGATTTAAAAATACTTTGCAAAATTTTGGCTAGAAGGCTGGAGCAAATTTTACCAAACATAATTGCTTGTGACCAGAATAGGTTTATTGTAGGTAGACAGGGATTTCATAATGTGAGACGAGTGTTGGATATTCTTCATAATCGGGAAGAAAAACCAGACAGTGCTTTGCTATCATTGGATGCCGAAAAGGCCTTTGATAGAGTTGAGTGGCCCTATTTATTTGAAATATTAAAAAGATTTGGCTGTGGGGATAATTTCTGTCGGTGGGTTAAACTTTCATATAATGAACCATATGCTGAAATAATAACACATGGAGTTATATCTAAATCATTTAAAATCAAACGGGTTGTAGGCAGGGGTGTCCTTTGTCCCCCATTTATTCTAGCAATTGAACCATTTGCCATTGCGGTGCGGTCTCATGAAAACATAACTGGTATGTCAGTAGGCCAACAGGAACACAGAATTGCTTTGTTTGCTGATGATGTCATTCTCTTCTTGGAAAAACTGAAAAAATCTATTCCAGCCTTGTTAGATCTAATAAACACATTCGGAAGGATATCAGGATATAAAGTAAACAAAGACAAATCTTCATTAATGTTACTTAACTTGGAAGAAAAAAATAGTACCGGAAACTCTTTCCAATTCAAAAAGGTAGACTGTTTTACATATCTGGGGATAAGGATAGTACCATGTATAAAAGACATTGTTGGGGCTAACTACAATCCCATGATAGACTCAATTACTTCCTCTGTGGATAGATGGAACTCCTTGCCTTTATCGCTTATAGCAAGAATTAATGTTTTTAAATTAAACATAATGCCCAAACTTTTGTATCCACCTCCTGTTAATTTATTCCCACTCCTAAAGAAAATTTTTGTACGTTTTTTGTGGAATAATAGACGACCGAGACTACGTTTATCACTCTTGTACCTACCTTATGACCGAGGAGGCCTCAAGTGCCCCAATCCACTTTGGTATTATTGGGCAGCTCAACTGAGGACTTTTATGCATTATATTACAGATAAATCCCTCCCACCTTGGATGAATATTGAAAACTGCTCAGTCCGTCTCCCTTTCCCTCAGTACATATACGCAACAAAAGTCAAAACGTTGAAAAAAAAGACAAAAAATATATACTCAGAAATATGATTATAATTTGGTATCAGGTTAAGAAGTATTTAGGTGAACCCTCTTCTCTGTCACGCTTCAGCCAGATATGGGGTAACCAGTTTTTCCCTCCAGGCAGAGCAGGCCCTGGTTTTAGGAAGTGGGCTGAAAAAGGTTTAAAGACAATAGGGGATCTCATGGGATCAGATGGTGGGATTTTGATGTCATTTGAAGAGTTACCAGGTATGATATTCCAAACAAACATCAATTTAAATATCTGCAGGTGAGAAACTTTATTAGATCATCTCAAAACCAGTGTTTGTCGATCCCCCCGTTGTCCACTTTGGAAACGGAAATGAAAAAAGATTGCTATGGAAAGGGAATTATCTCCAAACTATATAACATGTTAGCAGAGGGATCCTCTGAGTCTTCTTTAACCCTAGAACACCATTGCCGGGTGGTTTTCACCCGAGTAAATAAATGTATGTGATTTTCATTATGCTGCGTTTATCTGAGTGTCATGGGTCTCTGGGTAGCTTCAGCATTGTCTTTGACATCTTTGATGGCATGGGTGTTTTCCTAATCCAAAACACACTTTTTCCTACAGGCACATGTTTGGGTGATTTTCACCCAGCAATAGTGATAGAAGGTAGAGTAGGTTTTAGGTGGATTCTACCCAGGTTCACCTCTGTGCCACTGGCGATTGACCTGCTGGAGAACTGTGGCATGACCCTTGTGGGGACAATAAAAGCAAACAAAAAGGAGATCCCCCAAGTGATGAAAGTTAAAGAAAATCGCACACCAGGCACCACTGCATTTCTCTTCACCAAAGAACTAACCTTGGTGTCCTTCCTCCCTGACAAAGCTTCAAAAAAGTAGGTTGTCCTGCTCATATCATCCATGTACACACAACCAAGCATTGGACCCACTCACAAGCCTGAAGTGATTGAGTTTACAACAAAACAAAGGGAGGTGTCGATACTTTCGACCAGATGTGTGCTCACTATGGCTGTGGAAGAAAGACCAAGAGATGGCCCCTGTTCGTGTTCTATGGCATGATAAACGCTGGTGTGATAAACTCATGGATCAGACACAAGGAGAATGCAATGAAGAAAGATGAAAACTACCTGCAGAGAAGGCCTTATATGCATGTAAGGAATAAGGTAAGTAAGCGTGGTCCTGGACTTGCATGTTGTCTTTATTTAGTGCAGTGGTTATGAATAACTATCACAAAGTCGGGATTTCCAAGAGAATTCATATTATGATAAAGTTATTTTAGTCAGCTGGTCATTTTTACCCATTCAAAATATGACATATTTTGTTTCTCTCTCCTGCAGCTATTTGTGTGCCAAGGACACTGAGCCTTCACCAGGGAAGTCTCAAATATCCAGGAATGGGTGGACCAAAAACCAAGTTTCCATCTTCATTATTTTTCTTTTTAGGATTTTTTTGTTCCCAACTTCCTAATTTTTCAGTAATTTTGGAGCATTTTTATATGGTCCCCTCATGATGCTTTTCTTTCATTTTGTTAGACATGACACAGTTTAAAATAAAAGAACACTACTCAAATTTGTCATGTATTGTCATGTTTTGATATATTTTGATGACAAGTACTTTTTATTGGGTGTATTATCTCGGGTAAAAATCACCCGGCGTTAGTGATGGTGTTTTGAATTTGAGCGATAGTGTTCTAGGGTTAAGGAAACTTGATGCCTGGAGGGAAGATTTGCAGGAGGACTTGCCCTCCGAGGACTGGGAAAAAGCGTGTGCTGATGCACAAACACAAACTACCAATACTCGTCTCAAAGTACTCCAATATAATTGGCTAATGAGGACATATGTGACACCAGAAAAGTTTAGTAAGTATAACGACACTATCCCAGACCTGTGTATCAGGTGTGGAGAGGAGAAGAGGACATTCTTCCACTGTGTCTGGGAATGCAGTAAAGTCCAACAATTTTGGTGGGAGATTAAACAAAATTTAGAGACTATACTAGGTATAAAATTAGTTCTTGACCCTAAAATATTTTTTCTAGGTTTATATCCTGATAGACATCACATGTCTAGAAAAATAATCACTGCCCTGGATTTATGTTTACTGCTAGCAAAAAGAGTCATAGCACTCTCATGGAGGAGTACCAGTAAACCAAAACTCATCAACTGGGTTAAGGAAATATCCACAACTTTACCTATGGAGAAGATAACTTACATTATAAAAGGAAAACTACCACTATTTCAAAACATTTGGGGTCCTTTTATGGAATATATGGAGAGTGTGGATTTAAGTAATGTGGGGAATGAAGCTGACGAGGCGTAGTTGTCGGTAATCCTTTGTAATGATCTAAAATAATTTTTTTTCTTTTGATATTTGATTTCTTTATTCTGTGTGAATTGTACATCTAAATTTGTATTTTTGATCCATGCATAATAGTGAAATAACCTGGGCTAACTCTTGATAAGACAGAGAAACCTTTACTGTTCTGGCTGTTGTTGTTCTTGTTTTTTTGTTTTGTTTTTTTATATACTTTCACCTAAGTGTTGCTCTATGTTATCTCATAAATACCTGACTTGCAGGGAAGGACAATTTGAATGCTGGACAATAATTTCTTATTTCTGTATATTTCTGTATCTTGGAAACACTTTAAAAACTAAATAAAGATAATGTTGGGAAAAAAAAAAAGATTGCTCAGTGCAAAGAACTAAGACATAAACGCTGCTGGGACTGTACATCCCAAGTTGTTACTGAAAGAATAACATTAATTATCGTAGAATGTATATTAATCAGAGATGACAGTAATCCAGAGGGGTCCCATACAATTTAATAATATTTTTTTATAAATATAATTTCTTACCAAAGTTTGATAAGATGTTTAATGTCATGGAAACAATTGTAAACACGAAGTAAAAGCATCCAAGGCACTTTGAGTGATTATAATGAAAAACACATTTTGTTTCATTTAAGTACAAACTAAAAAAGTGATAATGATTTATAATAATTTGATTAAGTATTGGATTTAAACAGTGTCAGTGTGTTTTCATTTACTGGATGCTTAGAGGGGTTTATCTATGTACAGTCAATGTATAAACATTGGCAGACACTTTTTGTTAGTTTTGTTTTGGACTTTGTCACTTCCTGTTTTATTTTGTAAAAAGGTTTTCTTGTGTGTCTCAGTGTTTCGCTTCCTGTCCAGGCCAAAGTCCAAGGTCCCCCGCTTCCAACCCAAGCCCCAGCTACCCCGGTGTCCAGAGCCTCTACTCCCCTGTGGGCAGGAGCCTTCACCAACTACCCTGGCTGACGCATCAGCTGTTCCAGCGTCGGGGGTTCCAGATGGTGTTTCGTGGGCTGGACAAAGTCTCCCCTGCTCCTCGTGTCCAGCTGACTCCTGACTCATGTTCCAAGTCAGTGGTCCGGCTGATCCCTGCTCCTCGTTTCCTGTCGGCGGTTGCTGCTCCGTGTTCTCCAGCGGCGTCGACGACGGCTACTGGTGTGACGTCACCACCTCTCCTGGTTCCTGATGTGACGTCACCGCCTCCCCTGGTTCCTGTTGTGACGTCACCGCCTCCCCTGGTTCCTGTTGTGACATCACCGCCTCTCCTTTTTCCTGATGTGATGTCACCGCTTCTCCTGATGTGACGTCACCACCTCTCCTGGCTCCAGCCATGACGTCACCCCCGCTCGTGGTTCCTGCCAGGGCACCACCACCATTGATTCTTGCCCTGACTCAGCCCACATGGCACTTGGTGTCATTGACACCTGCCGGCGCCGCCTCGGGTGGTCTCTGCCTCCGTGCCGTCTCCGGTGGTCCCTGACACTGTGCCGCTTCCAATGGCCCCTGACTCTTTGCCACCTCCCGTGGCCTCTGACTCTTTGCCGCCTCCGGTGGCCCCTGACTCTGTGCCGCCTCCGGTGGCCCCGTACTCTGTGCCGCCTCCGGTGGTCCCTGACTTTGTGCCGCCTCCAGTGGTCCGGCCGATCCCTGTTCCTTGTGTCCTGTCGGTGACCCAGCTGACTCCTGCTCCTGGTCACCCTCCAGAGGGGCGATGCCATTCTCCGGCTCGACCTCCGGAGGTGCGATGCCATCCTCCGGCTCGACCTCCGGAAAGACCCCGTCATCATCCTCCTGCTTGACCTCCAGAGGTGCGATGCCATCCTCCGGCTCGACCTCCGGAGAGACCCCGTCTTCGCCGCCGGCCTCCAGAACGGCTCCCTCCGTTTGCTCGACCTCCGGGTCGCCCCACTGAACTGCCCAGCCTGTCCATAAGGCCTCTGAGCCGCCCCTGTGTTGCCCCTGAGCATCGAAAGATGCTGTCCGCTGGCCCCTGGATCCCTCCTCCCGCCCGAGTTGTGTTTTTGTTTAGGGTCGTCTGGAATCTGACCCTTAAGGGGGGGGTTCTGTCATGGTTTGCCATGGCAGACACTTTTTGTTAGTTTTGTTTTGGACTTTGTCACTTCCTGTTTTATTTTGTAAAAAGGTATTCTTGTGTGTCTCAGTGTTTCGCTTCCTGTCTTGTTTCTGTGTAGTGATTGTCTGCCCCGCCCTAATGTGTTTCACCTGTGTGCAATCAACTTGCCTCCTGTGTCTATATAGTCTTTGTGCTCCCCTTTGTCTGTGTCGGTTCGTCTGTTGATTACTGGGTTTGTCTTCATCGGTTCACGTCTCCTGTTCATGTCTGGTTAATCACAGTGCTGTTCACGTCTGTTGTCTTCATGTCTGTTCATGTCACGTTCATGTCTGGATTTTTTGTTAAATAAACCTGCCTGCACCGTTTCCCAAGAGTTGACCGCATTTGGGTCCAACTTCCCCTGATTCTTCAACATTGATCACAGTAAGATGTCCTGATTGAAACTGAGGTTGGCAATATTTAGTTCATTGCAAGAGAAACAAACAATGCAAAACAGTTGTAGACCTGCTGACCCTCATCTGGGTATTACCAGACCCATGTTTTCTCTGCAGACAATTCTGGCAATTTCCATATCCTAATGAAGATTGATTAGCATTTTAGAAAGCAAATCTAATGTGTCACATGCTTGAGGTATTATTATTTTATAATCAAAATTTCTGAACTCTTCTCATTCCCCTGTCCCTAAGGAGGATCAAGAGGAAGGGGCTAAACAAAAGGCATTTTCTCTCATTTCTCATAGTTGCACATACATTAAAATGTATTTAGATTGTAGCAGTATGATATGCTGCTGGGGCTGATTGCATTCAAGTCTGCCGCTCTGCACTTTACCTGGCGCTGTAGCCTATCAACGTAGAGGGCGAGGGAATAAAAGGGGGCCGTGTCCCTCTCTTGTCCTCTCACTTCCTGGCTCGAAGGCCCTCCCGCTTCCCGGCCTTCCGCTTCCTCCTTTGTACTCGAGACGGGTAGGTGCACGGCTGCATTGTTTGCAAGTTGTTTCTTTTAGCTCTTATTAGCCTCTGCATTGAACTGTTTAACTTTGTGTGCGTAGTTGTCCATTGTGGTTAAGGGGATGGTGGCGATTCTCCCTGTTTGCCATAGACATTAAAAGGACAAGGTATGGACACCTTAGCATTTATGTTTAGTTCCAACCATAGCTGTTAGCCAAGGTGTTAAACACCTCACCTGTCCATTTTTTATAGCTGATCCCGAACGCATCACCGGCGCACCACAGACGCTCCAGTTAAATACGGAGCGGTGCCGAGGCTCCTCGTCACTGTCCTCCTCGGAAGGGTTCCTGCTGTTCGGGACCCGTGGCTAACGGTGGATATAAAGTAAGGTCCAGGAACACTGCTGCTTCGCCGACCCGCAGTTTGTGGTGGCTGGGTGCTGTGGATGGCTCTGTTGCCCCGCTAAATAGACTGTCGGTTGTGCATCTTTTCTGCTTCGCTTGCTTTTTGCTTCGCTTGCTGCCGCTGCTACTGCTGCTACGGTGACAGTTTTCTGCAGGTTGCTGCTCGCTCCCCCCGGTCGTCGGTGTCCGACTCCCCTTCTGGGCGGCTGGCTTAGCGAGAGCTGCTCCGACAGGACTGTGTGTGTGTGTGTGTGTGTGTGTGGTTGTGTTTGTTTGTGAAGGGATGAATGGTCATATTCACTGACTGGCTGTGTGGACGAGTGAGCGTGTGCAGGGGTTAGATGGGACCAGGTATTTTTATGTTTTCTTTGAATGTATTGTTTTGAGTTAATTGATTGGTCATTTATCATTTAGTTTATTTTTATTGAATGATTGTGTCCATTGGTTACTTTCTTTATTTCTTTCTTTTTGTTTGTTTGTTTGCTAAATTGCCGTTAAGCTAATGATCTAATCATTGTTTTCTTGTTTCAGTCCAAGACTGTTAATATTGTTTTGTTTTTGTTTGGACAATTGTTAGTTTACATTATTATAAACTAATTGTGTTCTCCCTTCCCTCCATAGTTGCTGCGAGCCGACGGTGGTGGCGGTGTCCTGGGTGGTGGTTCCTCTTGATGTGCTGTGATTCTGGATTTGGTTGCTTTGCACTTCACGTGTGTGTGTGTGTGTGTGTGTGTGTGTGTGTGTGTGTGTGTGTGTGTGTGTCACGTGAGAGTGGGGTGCCTTTTCTTGTTTTGGACTCCTTCCCCCCACATTGTCCTTCACCGTTGGGGAGCCTCAGCTACTGGGGTAGGGTGTTAATTATTAGTTCTGTCATGAACTACCATTTTAGCTTGTGTGACCAACTTCTAATAAACGTGTTAATTATTTTTGCTACTGTGAACCACGTCTCCTGCCCTTCCTTGTATTACTTACCTGTGTGCCTTCCTTTGTAGTTATATTTATTTACAATTCCCTGGGTGCAATTCCCAGGGTGGCGTTGTTGGTTTCTTTGTTTCAAATTTCATAACTGTAGTATAATATTTTGAGCCCTCGCATTGCCACAGTGGGAGACCACAAAGTTATCACAGTGGATTTCTGTGTCATTTATGCCCTATCAGTCTTTGCCCCACTGGCCTGCACTGTTGCCCACACTGGCTGCATCTGTGCTGTGAATTGGAATCAGAACAACTACTCCTGTTGTATTGTCACTTATTGTAATACATTTACTTTTACTACAAAACACCTATTTAATTTGAAGGTAATACATCTAATTAACACCCTTAAATCATAACGATCCATGCACATTTCGTCTTCGTCATCTTACAAATGATGCACTGGCAACAAGTGGCAAAGTCTGCATAGCTCGTCGTTTTTTGGAATATATTTGTATATATTGGTATGTTTTTTGTCGATGTTTTTTATTCTACGTTGTCGTTTTGTCCGACGATGGAGAAAATAATGTACACAAAGGAAGAACTCCTGGCTTTAAAGTTTACCAGATATGGAGTTAAACATCCCATACCGGCTGAGCTGAAGAAGCTATACCGTGGATGTAGAGCTGGGGCCAAGCTAAAGGCTAGGAGATGGAGCTATAATCCTTTTCCATCATCGATCCTCATGGGAAATATCAACTCCCTGGCTAACAAGTGTGATGAACTGGAGAAACTTATGAAGATATCATCCATCAGTGTAGTCTCATATGTTTCATGGAGACCTGGTTAAACGACAACAATCCCAACCGTTGTGTGGATTTAACCGGCTTCACTGCAGTACGAGTGGACAGAGACGGCGGAGTAAGTGGAAAGAATAAAGGGTGAGGACTGGTTCTGCTTGTGAACAATATATGGTGCAACCCCAGTCGCATCACAGTGAAGGAGAAGATCTGCTGTTGGCATATTGAACTGTTGGCAGTTGGTCTTGGACCCTACTATGTAGCGAGGGAGTTCTCGCACATCGTCGCCATTGTTGTTTACATTCAACCACGAGCTGAGCCTGTAGTCGCCTGTGACGTCATTCACGAGACTGTTGCGAGAGTACAGACCTAGCACCCTGATTCAAACACTGCAATATAGGGGGATTTTAACCATGACACTCTCACCTCTTACCTGACTGGCTTAACTCAGTATCCCAAAAGGGAAAATAAGACACTGGATCTGTTGTATGTGTCAAGGGTTTGCGAGGTAAGTTGGACCAAAATGCAGTCAACTCTTGGGAGACGGTGCAGGCAGGTTTATTTAATCCAAAATCCAGACGTCAACGTGACATGGACAGACATGAAGACAACAGGACGTGAACAAACCCAGAACTAAACAGACGAACTGGCCCAGACAAAGGGGAGCGCAAAGACTATATAGACACAGGAGGCAGAGGTGATGGCACACAGGTGAAACACATTAGGGCCGGGCAGACAATCACCACAGACACAGGCCCAAGACAGGAAGCAAAAACACTGACACACATGGAAACCAATTACAAAATAAAACATGAAGTGCAAAAAGTCCAAAATAAAACTAACAAAAAGTGTCTGCCATGGCAAAACATCAGCTCTACCACCACTTGGCAGATCAGATCATAATCTGGTTTTTCTTCAGCCTCCTTACAAGCCCTGTGTACTGAAGCAGGCTGCAACCACTCGCTCACCAGGAGTTACAGGAAAATGATAAAAGCAAGGACCCTGATCTTGATAGAATGGTTGAATGTACCATGGACTACAATAACTTCTGTATAGACATCAAGGTGCGTTCAAGGTGCATTAGGTGCAATGCATAGACTATGCTGCCACAGTTCTATACAGTCTGCATCCTCACGCACAATGCTGATAACAAACACATTTGTTAACATAAAGACCACACTAGAGCTTCATAATAAAAACTGTCAAGGTCAGTCAGGTGCGATGTAGGCTAACAAAGGCCTACAGTAAATGTAGACATTTCCCACAGCCTTACGTTAGTGAATACCCTCTGATATGCAGAAGAGCTGACTAATAATAAACAAGTAATGTTAGCATACGGCTGTGTGTCAGCTACAACAGTTAGCTTTCAGTTTGCCTGCCAACCAAATCAATTAACTAGCACCGGCTATCTGTCGTTGTTAGCTAATGGTTAGCTATGATTTTGGGCAAGATACTAAATGCAAAAGAGTTAACTCACTTACCTGTAAATGACATGCGTTTATTGTGAAAGTCCTGGGATCTGGGTCTGTCTCCCCTGCTCCTTTCGTATAGTTTCATCCCCAAAGTGCATGATAATGTGAATTATTAACGCAAATTTTTAGTGTATTACCTGGTAGAAAACAGTAAAAGCTGCGGTGAAGCCCATTCACTGCAAGACTAATGTAACATATGCTCTGTTTTTTTATTGTCAAAACAAAAAGCCGGAAACGGGTGGTTTACTGTTATTTCTTTTCCTATTTCTAAATTCTAATTTCAAACTAGAAAATTCCAGGGAAATTTTGAGTGCCACGGGGGCTACTGCCTGAGTACATGATTTATTTCCAGTGTTCAAAAGTCACCCTGATCATATTCTTGTTTTGAGAAATGTCTTGATATAAAAGACTCTGATATAAAACAATGTCACATCCCTCCATCATGTATTATGTGGGAAATATCTCATATTCTGTGTTGTTTTTTTTAATAAAACAAGAGGCAACATGTCTTCAAACTGGCATTTAAAGGGTTAAAATCCTGAAAACTAATAAACATTTGATAGGTTTGAGCAGAACTGAAGTGGTTTAAGAGATGTATGCAAAAAAAGCAGAAAAAAATATTGATATATGATGATTTTATAGCATTTTCTTTGTGTGTCCTTTTTTGGACGCGAGGAACCCCAGAGAGTACAAAATGTGTTACCAGTGTATAATAGACCTGTAACTGTAACTGACATTAGATTTTAAAAATATGTAAAAAAAGACACTTTCTTGCAGAAATCCATACCTTCAGCTGTAACACAGCCAAAATGATCAGCAAATCAAAAAAGAAAAGTGAAGAAAATGTCCAAAAAAGGACAGAGGGACCCCTGAGGGTTAATAAATCCCATGAACCGCTATTTAAATTACCACTATTATGTTTTTTTCTGTGCTAAATTTAACATTACTGGGGAGGAGAGCAACGCGACTAGAAGTGACAGCGAGAGAGGGCTAGTAGCTTCTCCTCTCCTCTGTCTCAGCGGAGACCGTCACAACTTCATTCACTCTTTTAACAAAACAAAAAAAAAGCAACGAAGGAAGCAGTAAATGGACTTACATATTTAAGACCTAACTAAATGTAATTTAAGACCTAACATGCGGCTAATGTAAAGCTAGCAGAGCTTGGAGAGTTGGTTATCTGGTTGCTAGGCGCACGCACACAGGTCAGGAGCTGCCGTTGCCATGGCAATGTGAAAATCTGCCCACAATTTGGCTTCTACATGGCTTCAAACAACTGCAAATTATGAGAAAACCGTTACTTATTTTCATAAACCGAAAAGACCGTGCCAGACACTGAAGCCAGAAGTTTCTACAGTCTCTATTTTATTCAGATATTCCTTAAAATGAGTGCGTAAGCTCAGTGCGAAGACAGAGAGAGATTCTTTTGAAAAAAAAAGACGATTATATTAGGTGTCAATGAGAGTGAGACAGGTATTGCTGCCGGACTCGGCACCCCCGTTTAAATTTTGTGCAGACCCTGCCTGTCAAAGTTACATTTTATGAATCCCAACAACTATGTCTACATTTTCAGAAAGAATTATTTGTCTCCTTTTTACGGCCGTGAGCTCGAGTTAAAAATAAAAATAAAGGTTATTTTTTACTGCTTCACGCACTCTAGCCAACTGACGCTGTCACTCTAACTTTGAAGAAAAAGTGATTTGCACTCCTCCTTGAGTGCTCACAGTGTGAAAAGTTTACATGTTATGTAAAAACAGTTCATGTCTTTTTGAGAGAGCAGAAGTTTTCCTCCGTTTTATAGTTTGAATCACATTTCTACGTGCAGGTATGAGAGAGCTGGGTGACTCCGAAAAAAGGTGCAATTTTGTCGAAAAAAGGTGGGTTTCTAAAGAAAATTCCAATGCATTTCTAATGCATTATTTATTCCCAGTTTTTTGGGAATAACTTTGGGAAAAATTGGAATTTTAACACCAAAAGTCATAGCACCCCTTGCGGGATCAAGACGCACGTTTTGATGTATATATTACCGGGGTTTTCTCAAAGCTGCGGGCCCCGAGGCACTCCTCTACAGCTAGAATAGCTGAGAGGAGTGCCTCGGGGCTGAGCACCCGTGGCACTAATGACAAATTCATTGTCCGCTAAGTACACGGACCAGGTCTCTATTGTAATTAGACTTTCGCAAAAGCACCGCAATTTTCACAATTTTCAACTGAAATCCCTTCTGTTACAACTGAAATCCTGAGTTTTCAGTTGCGTGTGCGAGAGCATTTCAGTTGTGTGTGTGTGAGTGCGTTTCAGTTGTGTGTGTGTGTGAGCGCATACTTACACTGGTGTGGAAGAAGAGAAGGGACTGAGGCAGAAATGTCTCCTTACTGCTTCTTGACTAGTTGGTATTGTAAAATATTTAGAATATGTAACTATTTCATTTACTCATGGAACTGTGGAAATGTCCTCCAACAACAACTCCAACCCTCAACCATCACCCCTCTGACACGACCCATAGGAGTGTCTCCTGAAGCAGCGCCCCTACGGCAGCAGGCATACCAGACCTCGGTTGTCGTGGTTACAATAATAAACGTGGACTGTACCAAGAGCAGTGTAACCACCTTCGTCGCCATGGTTAGTACAGTACTTGTCATGGCTTCGTTAGGTTGAGGAAGTGATCGTGATTTGGGTTAAAATAAGTATTTCTTTAACATGGCATTATATTTGTTGCCATGGTTACAAGATAAATAAGCTGGCTCCACTTGGGGATTGCACACTGCTCTCCTGTGTCATATTCATCCATTCACCACAACCTTCTCCTGACATGGACTTTCTCTCTTGTTATACTACGTCACCGCACTTTTCCCTTTGCTACTGTCATTATTACTACAACCACTACATATTGCGGAGCAACAAAACGTAACTATGGGTCATAGTAACCTGCTGCACAGACGACCTATGGGCTCGTTTTTTTACAGGAGGACAGTCTTGAATTGTCTTTGTATTAAACTGTGTTTGTGTAATGACTCTCACTGCCAGAGAGGGGAGACAAAAGCTTCACACTGCAGCTTTAAGTCAGCTGATTTAGTACCTGGGATATAAGTGATTAAATTCTCTATTTTTGACTGTAAATGCAAATGTTTGATCACTGCTTCCAGTGGTTGGAGCAACACTCTTACAGCTGCCAAGATTCAACCAGCAGCATTCAGCTGGTTTTCATTTGTTCATATCAATTCCCATCTGTCGAAGCACAGGAAGTGTTTCTTCAGTGCCAAATTTAAAGCTTTGCTGTAAGTAGAGCAGCAGTTCTGTCCTTGAAGCATGAATGCAAATTGAAAGGCAGAAATCATCTGGGCTGTCTTGGCGGCTTCCTGTAAGCCTGTTCTCCTCTTCTTCTCTCTCTCTCTCTCTCTCTCTCTCTCTCTCTCTCTCCCTCTCTCTGTGTCTCTGGAACAGATGGTGATTGTCAGCAGCATGCCAGTCCTCATACCTCACTATGGGTCTCTGCCATGGAGAGAGATGTTTTTCACAATGTCTGGGTGTGTCTCTTTAATCCAATGAAGGAAGGGAACAGAGAGTGAGAAGGAAGAGGGAGATATGTTTAATGCAATAAAGGGGGAGGAAGCCAAATGGAGAGGAGAGGGAAGCACAGCAGAGGAGGAGGAGAGAGAGGAGGATAAGAGGGAATGAGGTAGCAGGATAGAGGAAAGAGATGAAGAAAGAATAGGGAAATGTGCACAGCAGAGAGGAGGGATATAAAGACACTGCATGAGAGAGCGAGGGGAGGAAGGATAGGAGTCAGGGAGGGGGGAGAGGTAAGGAGGGATTTTCTTAGTCTTTCAAGTCAGCCTTATCTGGCATATTCAGTGAAGCTGAGTGGTCTGGTTGCCATGGTGATGTAGTGGGTTTGGGAGAGAAAGAGGGAGATGTTTGAGTCCTGATATCCTTCAATAAAACATGTCCCTTTTTGAAAAAAAACACCCCATGAACACCATCAAGCATAAAGCACACTCACACACACACACACACATACACACACAGACACACTGACACATACAGTCCAAATACTCTTCCCTAATGAACTTCATGCCAGTACATGGACATATATTTAAATATAAAATACATTTTAATGACATCATGAAGGAAGCCAGTGTTTTATATACAACAGAAACCAGCATCATGGGTCATCACCATAACCAGCCCATCATATCCATTATCCCTGTAGTTTAGAACAAAGACTGGAAACAGACTACATTAGGTTAGAAGCTGGCTCATGAGAGTGGTATCATCAGATCCAGGTTTTTGGATCTTAATCCATATCAGGTAATAAATATAGTTTATATCTGGGGGACGCCAGAAAACAAACTTTACTCTCGATCATGTGATAATAAATATGTTGATGTGCACTTTATGTCTTTATTTGGTAAAAAGGTAAATGGGGTGTTTTTGTGTTGGATAAACAGTGATGTTTACTCTGGTCAAACAGACCTACGGCAGACCATCACTAAGCTGAGCTGCCTGTGTTTCTTTTCTGTCCTGTACATGAACATCACTGTCACACCGTCTTCACAGACACTACAGTGATAATTTCTTCCAGAATGAATTATACCATTAGGGCCTTGTTTTTGTCTTGTTTCTGCAGTCCTGCACCACTGAGCATGTGTAACATTAATTTGTTACACTTAAAGGTATATAGTCTAAATGTAGATGTCCATCTGTAGTTTGATTATAAAGCAGGTCTATGTTTTTATATTAATACTGTGAAAGTATCAAAGCCTCAGTCCAGAGAGAAATTCACACAGCCTGTATTTAGAAACTCAGCCTTAAAACCATCCATCAGGACCTCTGGAACTTTATGATGTCACATCAAAGCAGTCACTGCTGTCAGCCACGCCCCAAGCCCCGCCCACCTGGATCCAACATCCAACCTTGCAGGATTTGGTTTTGCTGAGTGTTTTCCTGAAATCTGCTATATTATCATTGGATCACTCAGAAAAACAGTCAGCCAATCAGAGAAGAAGCTCAGAGCCTCCTGTCTTCTGATTGGCTCACTGACCTGTTGTTACTAGAGCTCCAGAGAGAAGCTTGAGAGAGGAGATCTAAAAACTACACAGAGATGGTTTTTGGTTCTTAAAAAAATATGTCTTCTTATGGATCAACACTTCAAACAGGAGAAGAGGAAAATATCGATCCTTTAAAGTGCAACAGGCAATGAATGAATGAATGAATAAATATTCTGAATTGCACTGAAAAGCTACTTTGCCTATTGTCTTTATTTGACATCATATAAAGTAAATCATGTGTCAGTCACCTTTATTTAGGTTATTTATCTTTCGACTTTAATGTATCACTCAGGTGAACTCTGGGTCACTTTGACATTATGTTCATGTACAACAATACACACAACATGTCATGTGAACATGTTTGTATGTCAGGGAGATCATGAGGATTTGTACACACCCAATCCCTCATGGTCTACGGTTTGAGGACCCTATTGAATCATGCTTCTTCTTCTTCCTCTTTTTCTTTTTCTTCTTCTTCTTTTTCCCAAAAACGGATAAAACTTGTCTAAACTATGTCAGGCTTGATTAAAACTTATATGTTTAATGGGTCTTGTACATGTGTGTGGCAAAATGGCTCAATAGTGCCCCCTACAAAATCCCAATGAGGAAGCCTGCTGGACATATGCAGCCTCACTGGGTCCCTTCTCTTTTTAATACAAATAACTGAATTATCAAATAAACGTCTTTACATTAAATCCTGTGCATTAGACAATGGTGGGAAGACATGTTGATATCCAAACAGCACTACTGTACAGTTCTGTGTCTAGACGCAAGTGAAGAGAAGCAGCTGGTGACTGTTTGTGAGAAGTCGCCTCGCCCCGTCAGACCAACAGAGGGAGTCAGCGGCCTGCAGGGACTGCAGCACTCAGGGAGCTGAGGAGGGAACAGGCTCCATTTTGGAAAGATGTGCCCAGTGTGTAAACCACCCTTTCAATGACTCAGAATCTGTTTTACTTCAGACAACAAGCAGCATGGTGCTGGAGAATAATAGCCTACATGGCAGCATTAGTTCTCCATCAGCAGTGGGAGGTTGAGGAGCAGAAGATTGTTCCTCTCCTGTCTCCTCAGTGTGAAGCAGCATTCACACATTTCAGTCAACAGCACCTTGACTCTCCTGACATAGTCCACTCAGGTAAATTGCAGCAGATGTTACCATGGAGTTTCTCTCAGGTGAAAGCAGCAGGTGAGAAGGAAGAGTCGTCTTTTATCTCTTTCTCATTGACCTGTCTCTGCCTCAGCTTCTTCCACTACCACTACAATAAGAGGAAACCCATACTCCCAGCTTTTCATCACAACTGCCACAAAACACTCACTCAATATTTACCATACTAACACACATGCACAGCCACAGATACACATTTTACATATAATCTAAATATAAATGTGCACACACGTGCAATCACAGAGAAACACCACACACGACTTCCCCACACAAATCCACACTTGCAAATGCACAAACACAAACACACATCTGAGCGCTGAGGAAAACAAGTCAGATAAATCCATGTTTGCCTGCACACACACACACTGGTACACACACACACGCACCTGCTCAGGGGAGATAAGTGTTGAAGCTGTGAACAGAGCCAGAGACTTCTGAGCCTGTAAAGTGGAAAGCAGCAGTGCAGCTTCCCTCCCTCACAGGCTGACTGCTCACAGCTCCCTCCACTCAGCCATACATACTGCTCCACTCCTGCCCCACATTTACTGCACACTGCAAAACAACACAATGGAAGGAAGAAAATGGCATGGTGTCAACATTTAAGTGGACCTTATCTACCACTGTCTTTAAATAGCTTTCTGCAAAAACTTCAAAAAATAACAGTCTTCATAGTTTCAGCTTTGATTTCTATTGGTAATAAAAACTGAGGTCTACTTCTTACTTAAATAACATAATGTGGATCAGAAACATCAGCAGTCAGTGGTCACATTATCCCCCACACTGTCCCTCACAGTTTACAGTCCCACCTCCAATTTGGATCATTTCTGTCACTGCAGGATTTCAGCTGCACCCAAGATTCAAGATTCAAGATAACTATCATTATGCAAAACAGGGTTGTGTAATGAAATCACAGATGTAGTCTCTTTATGCTGCTCACAAAAACAAAAGTTATATAAATGAATGAATAAATAAAATGTCATGAAAATCAAACTGTTTCATGGTGGAGTGTGGAGGATGAATTCAGTCATCTCACAGCCTGAGAAAAGAAGTTGCTCAGAGGTCTGGTGGTCCAGCAGCAGATTCTTCTGCAGGACGGTTTTAATCCTCCTGTCTGTGAATGTCCCATGATGTTTCCAGTTCTGATGTTTTCTCTTGCTCCTCATTAACAGGAACAGGAAGTTTCCCAGGAAGCTGAAACTTTTCACCTGCTCTGCCGTAGCTCCACTGATGTAGACAGGGTGGGTGTCTCCTTGGTATTGTTGATGTTGAGATGAACATGCAAACTCAACACATAACCTTATCACTGTGAGGCAACAATGCTAACCACTGTACTACTGCCGCCAAGTCAATTTTGATGAAATGTTGTGGTCACTCACTGTCACATGCTTCTCTAACATGTTATTATTGTACAGATGACCATTAGAAAGTACATTAGAGCATCATCCTGTTGTTTCTACAGCCTAATCTCTATGAGTTTATGTTGGTATCCTTTTTCACATATGATGACATCACGATGAGGTCTAATCACATCTCTCTTTTTCTCTCTTGTTTTGCACATGGTGATAAAGTTTATTCTCAGAGTGAAGTCTCTCCTGATTAAACTGTAGTTGTTACCCTGCAGGGTTAGGAAGGCACCACTCTCCTTTTACTGACCACACATCTTTTTTTTTTATTCCAGTATTATTAACTCTTTTCCCTGAGGTTTCAACCTTATTTCAGTCTCTACTCAGCTGATAGAAGTGGATGTTATGTCACAGATGAGTTGTAAAGAGTGACCACCCCATGTGCATGATTTTAAAGCAGAACATGATAATAAAAAAAAAAAACACCAGGGGAGTTTGTTTGTACTGACTTTAATGTGTGCTTCACAACTGAGTTACTTTACTCTGTTATTTTTCCACTGCTCATGTACTTATGAAAGAAGAGCTGCATTATTTATCTTAGAATAACTGAATATCTCCAACAGAGAGGGGTCTTTAATAATCACATTTTAATGCTGACCAATAAAGACCTATCAGGTTCTGCAGGTAAATAAAGGCCCCGCCCACTTTTTGAATAAATACAGTGAATCTGTTAACGCCCCCTGATAATGTAATAGCAACTGTTCACACCAAATAATTTTGAAAGAGCAACGAACAATGGGAAAAGACCAACATTAAGCCTACTAATGGTTTAACTTCATCACTCACTTACTGGGAACCCAGAGACTCAGGCACGACAGACCCAAGAACTGAACTTCCAAAGAATGCTGCCGTCAGCTGGTCCTGAGACTTACTGATCAAATGAGATCCAGTACCATTCAAGGGAACAGGCTCCATTTTGGAAAGATGTGCCCAGTGTGTAAACCACCCTTTCAATGACTCAGAATCTGTTTTACCTCAGACAACAAGCAGCATGGTGCTGGAGAATAATAGCCTACATGGCAGCATTAGTTCTCCATCAGCAGTGGGAGGTTGAGGAGCAGAAGATTGTTCCTCTCCTGTCTCCTCAGTGTGAAGCAGCATTATAATGGTTTAACTTCATCACTCACTTACTGTGAACCCAGAGACTCAGGCACTACTGACCCAAGAACTGAACTTCCAAAGAATGCAGTACTATTCAACCTCAGACCAGGACTGCTCTCTGTTTGGACTCAGTACATTCAAGGTGATGGAGAACACATGTCTTTTCTGTTACACAGACAAAGTACTCACTTCCCCGCAGTTCCTCACTGTTCATACCTGGGGACAACCCTCTCCCGGGGACCTCACTGGCATTCAGTTTTGGTCAGTGTGTGTGACATGTGACCCCCCAGGGTGTCACCAGACAAAACTAGATCTCCCTCTTTGTTCTCTCTCTTCTCTCCTTGGCTTGCTCAGGAGCAGCAGCTCCTCTTCCCTCTTGGCACTTCATGGAGCGACAAGGCTCCAGCCCCAGGTTGGCACTGCCACCTGAGACACTCAGTCTCTTGCAGGCCTGCTCTCAGCAGACCGCAGCACTCTCTCTCACTTTGTTCTTCAACAGCAGCAATGTGAGTGGACAAGTTTACTTTGGTGGCTACAACACTAAGTCTACCAGCTGATTTTCAGGGCAACCACAGCCACAGCAGAGTTAGCATGGAACAGCTAACCACAAACAAAGAGGAAACCAGCAAAACTGAGACCACACAGTTAGACAGGACTTCACTCCACCAGGAAGTCACCCAACGCACTGGACTGGAAAGGACCTCTTTGTTTTGTTCCAAGGACTGGGTAACATTAACTGACTCGGCCTAACTTCACCTAGCACAGCACAACATAGCTAAGCAGCAGAAGTCTTAACCATTGTTAATGTACATGTTGGTTAATGTTTTGTTGTTGAAATGTTTGCTTAGCTTGTGGTCAGTCATACAGTTAATTGGGTACTTGTATATCACACACATACCTGTAGTACATCAGTTCTAGGGTCTGCATGCAGCTAACCTTCTCCCTCTAACCTTTTAAACTAGAAAAGAAACTCACACCTTCCCTCTCCAACACACCAGGTGGTCTCAGCTGCCATTTCGGGCAGTTTAGTTCTCTACCGCCATCTTGTGTGTTCTTCTTTATTCAGGCCATGTGGTCACAGCGACCATTTTGTCTCTCACACCAAAATGTTAGAAGAAGTTAAAAGTCTCACTCTAACTCATAGGTGTCAAACTCTGGCCAGCGGGCCAAATATGGCCACAGTGTAATTATATTTATTTATTATTACTAGAGCTGGCCCGCCGGTATTATACAGCGCATGTACCGCTAATAGTACAAATCCCGGAATGCTCTGCTCATGTTTTGGCACGTCAATCAGCACAGGACTCATTAACACCCTCTCCTCCTTTTGACAGTAGTCATAGTGACCTCATGCTGCTACTGGCACCGTGCTACCCATCCCAAAAATGCCAAAAAGAAAGGCAGAAAACAGGAGCTTTTCTGGACAGGTGGGAGGCAGAATATCTGTTTACATATGCAAACGACAGACCTGTTTGTCTTGTATGTGGAACCAACGTGGCTATAACCAAAGAGTACAACATTAGAAGACACTATGAAACGAAACACCACGACAAGTACAAGGACATGGACATGACTCAAAGGCGCCAGAAAGTAGAGGAGATGAAAAGAAGTCTGGTTTCACAACAGACTATGTTCAAAAAAGTAATATCACAAAGTGAAGCTGCAGTGATCTACCTACTGCAGAGATCACTGCTACACCTGGAGGACAGTGGGAGCACTGTGAGGGTCATGTTTTTTGACTTTTCTAGTGCTTTCAACACGATCCTGCCGCCACTGCTCAGAGTGAAGCTGGAAAGTGTGGGAGTGGACCATTACCTGGCTGCATGGATGATAGACTACCTCACCAACAGACCACAGTACGTGCGGCTTCGTCACAGTGTGTCTGATGTGGTGCTCTGCAGTACAGGTGCCCCCCAGGGTACGGTGCTCTCCCCTTTTCTCTTCACCCTGTACACCTCGGACCTCACACACAACATCACACACTGCCACGTCCAGAAGTTCTCTGACGACACAGCCATTGTTGGGTGTGTTTCAGAGGGAAATGAACTGGAATACAGGACAGTCATCAGGGACTTTGTCAGCTGGTGCAAGATCAACCAGCTTCAGCTTAATGCCAGCAAAACAAAGGAGATGATTGTGAACCCCAGGCGGAAGACATCCCACACACACCAGTGAACATCCAGGGACTGGACATCGAGTTGGTGGAGAACTACAAGTTCCTGGGGGTTCACCTGAACAACAAACTGGACTGGTCCACCAACACCCACGCTCTCTATAAGAAGGGTCAGAGTCGCCTTCACCTGCTGAGGAGACTGAGGTCCTTTGCCATGTGTGGGGCTCTCCTCAGGACCTTCTACGACTCTGTGGTGGCCTCAGCCATCTACTTCCTGTGGTCTGCTGGAGAGGGGGCAGCACTGACAAGGATAGGCAGAGGCTCAACAAACTGATCCGGAAAGCGAGCTCTGTCCTGGGCTGCCCCCTAGACTCCATTGAGGAAGTAGGTGACAGGAGGATGTTAGCTAAGCTGACATCCATCATGAACAATACCTCTCACCCTCTGCATGACACTGTAGGGTCTCTGAGTAGCTTCTTCAGCAGCAGACTTTTACATCCTCGCTGTAAGAAGGAGAGGTTCCGCAGGTCCTTCATTCCAGCAGCTGTCAGACTCCACAACTCCTGCTCTTCCTGACCATGTGCAAACTTGCACTTTTTCATGTACATATCGTGTGTATTGTGTATGTTGTATTTATTAGTGTATATTTGGTATATTTTTGTTGTATATTTCCATAGATGTTTTATTCTATAGATGTTTATTTTCTGCTGTGGTAAATGAATTTCCCAGTTGTGGGATAAATAAAGTTAATCTAATTTAATCTAATCTAATCTAATCTAAAGGCGAGTTTTATTGTGGCAGCGGCCCTTCAATGAGGGAGAGTTTGTGAAAAAGTACATGATGAAAGTTTGTGACCTCGTGTGCCCAGAGAAAAAGCAAGCATTTTCAAATGTGAGCCTGAGCAGAAACACAGTAGCTGATCGCACATGTGATCTTGCCACCAATCTATATGACCAGCTGATGGAAAAGGGAAAAGATTTTGTTGCATTCTCCCTTGCTGTGGATGAGAGCAGCGACACATCTGATACTGCCCAGCTGGCAGTCTTCATCTGTGGAGTGGACTCAAATCTGTGTGTTACGGAGGAACTTTTGGGATTAAAATCAATGCATGGCACAACCACGGGAAAGGAAATCTTTTTTTTTTTTTCTTTTTTAAATATTTTTATTAGGAGGTAAGGCACATTAGAACAGGAACCAATGTTATAATTACATTGAGTATCACATCACATCCGCATCACAATTGAAAATGTAAACATATCGATACAATAGAAATACTGTGCATCATTATGAATGAAGAGCAAGACATACGGTCTGCCTCATAGAATGTTTTCTTATTTTATATTTGTGGCCCAATAGGAACATGATCAGGCAACAAACAAACAATGTGCAAATAAAAAAAAAATTAAAAAAAAGTAACTGAAGATTCTTGAATGTAATAAGTGAATAAGTGTTTTAGCTACAGGGTGTAAACAAAAATACAGGGGAAGCCAAAAGACAGGAGAAGAGAAAAAAAACCAAATAGATAAATAATAAGAAGAAGAAAAAGAAAGAGAGGAGGGGAGGTGGGGATCCATCAATCAGGAGGCATAGACTGAAGAGAGTGAAAGAATTAAAAAGGGAAGCCACTTGTTATAAAATTTATCAGAGTTACCTTTCATTGAATATCTGATCTTGTCCATCTTTAGAAAAGACATGGTATCATTGAGCCACTGAGTGCTAGAGGGAGCTTTAGTTGATTTCCAGTGAAGAAGAAGGTGGCGTCTTGCCGGTAAGGACGTAAAAGTAAAAATATCTAATTGGTTAGAGGTAAACTGAGTGTGATCTTCTGGGAGCGACTTGGGGAGAGACTTTCATGGTCATTGAAAATATTTTTGACATGGTATCAAAATAATTCTGCCAGAAGCGAGAAAGTGACGAACAAGAGTAAAACATATGAGTTAAATTGCAAGATGAAGCATGGCATTTGTCGCAGTTGTCAGTGATACTGGGATAGATTTGTGACAGTCGAGTTTTGGAATAATGGACTCTAAACGATAATTTAAACTGTATAAGTGTGAGACGAGCACAGGCTGAGCTAGTGTAAGTTTTCTTAAGAGCAGTGTCCCACCAGTCATCTCCCAGACGTAGACTCAGTTCTTGTTCCCAAACAGCCTTGACTTTGGTAACTGGTGAGCAATCAAAAGACAGGGTTTCATTATAAACTTTAGAGATGAGTGACTTCTGAAGTGGGTCGTGGCTTAGAAGTTCCTCCCACTGTAGACTTGGTGGTAATGAGGGAAAAACTGGAAACAAAGCTTTAGCGCAGTGTCTAATTTGAAAGTAACGAAAAAGATGAGAGGGTGGGAGACGAAATTCTCCTGATAGATCTGTAAAGCTGCGAAAAATACCATCCTTGTAAAGGTCTTTAAAACATTTCAGGCCCTTATCATGCCATGCAACAAAGGTTGAATCTGTAATTACAGGTCAAAATAAATGATTCCTCAATAAAGGAGCTAAAGTAGATGAAAAAGTAAAATTCCTCCTAAATTCATACCAAATTTTAAGTGTGGAGCGAACCCCTTGGTTATTTGTAAAGCCAGAGAGGTTGGATGGAATAGAAGAGGTAAGTAAAACAGCTAGGGAGGATGAAACACATGACTCCGCCTCTAAATCACACCATGGCAGATCAACTGATTTGAACCAAATCTTGTGGATATGTGCTGCCCAATAATACATTTGAAAATTTGGAAGTGACAATCCGCCATTGAATTTACATCTTTGATGTGTGGATTGTCGGATCCTGGGTGCCTTTCCACACCATAGAAAGTGAGAAATAGTTTGATCAATTGTTTTAAAGAACTGCTTTGGGAGGAAAAGTGGGAGACAGTGGAACAAAAATAGAAATTTGGGCAGAATGTTTATTTTGACTGCATTAATTCTTCCAATTAACGAGAGAGGTAAGCTTCCCCATCTTTGGAGGTCAGATTTAATTTTAGACATTAAAGGCTGTAAATTAGCAGAAAAAGGAGAGTTTAGCGTTCTGGTTACATTGATCCCTAGATACTTAAAGGCAGACAGGCTAAATTTAAAAGGGATGTCAGACTGTTTAAGCTGTGATGCTGAAGCATTGACAGGGTAGCATTCACTTGTAGAGATATTTACTTTGTAGCCCGAGAATGATCCAAATCTCTGAAAAGTAAATAAAATTGTTGGGATGGAAAGGACAGGATCTGAGACTTACAGCAATAAATCATCAGCAAAAAGTGATAACTTAAATTCTTTGCCCAATTGTGAAATCCCAGTAAAAATGGAAGAGGACCTCAGAAAGATTGACAAGGGCTCTATAGCTAGTGCAAACAATAGGGGAGACAAAGGACACCCCTGCCTGGTGCCACGGGCAAGAGTGAGAAAACTAGATTGGATGTTATTGGTGGAGATACTAGCTTGTGGAGATGTATAGAGGAGACGTATCCACGAAATGAACACATTTCCCAGCCCAAACTTCTTTAGTACAGTGAATAAATAGTCCCATTCAACCCTGTCGAATGCTTTTTCAGCGTCCACCGAGATCACTACTTCAGGTGTTGCTGTGTTAGTTTTAGAGTAGATAATATTTAGGAGCGTATGGACATTAAAGAACAGCTGCCCCCCTTAACAAATCCAGTTTGCTCAGGTGAAACAATAGTTGGTACAATATTTTCTAGGCGATGGACCAAAGCTTTCGCAAGGATCTTAGCATCCACATTTATTAATGAGAGAGGTCTGTAGGAGCTGCAGAGAACCGGATTCTTATCTTTTTTTAAGAGGAGACTTATGGAGGCTTGTCTTAAAGTGGGAGGGAGAGTACCATGTTGTAGCGATTCCTTATATACAGCATGCAATAATGGGGACAGTTTATCCTGAAATCTTTTTAAAAACTCAACTGGGAATCCGTCACGGCCAGGAGCTTTGCTATTTTGCATGTTTCTCATACTGAGAATAACTTCTTCTACCGTTAAAGGTGAGTCAAGTTCTTTAGCAGAATCTGGGTTTATCACTGGGAATTTGAGGTTATCTAGGAACGAGTTCATTTCAGTAGTGTCGGGTGGAGATTCAGACTTATATAAAGAAGAATAGAATGAGTGAAAAACAGAATTAATGGTGGAGGGATCACTATGCGATGTGCCTGAAGAATCTTTTATCTGGGGAATCATACACGAGGCTGCCTGGCGACGTAGCTGATGAGCTAGAAGCTGGCTTGCCTTATCACCATGTTCATAATATGTGGCGTGCGATCGTAAAAGAAGTCGCTCTGCATCATTAGTGGTGATAAAATCAAATTCAGTCTGTAGCTCAACACGTTGTTTAAGTAAACTGGGAGAGGGGCAGGTAGCAAGATGTTGGTCTAGTTCAGTGATATTAATAGAGACTTCTTGCAATTTGGCTTTACGGGACTTGTTCAAATGGGCAGAGTACGAGATTATTTGTCCTCGTAGCTATGCTTTTAACGATTCCCAGAGCAGTGAGCATGAGACTGGGTCCGTGTCATTTTTATTTATAGCAATAAAATCATCGATTTTAGCTGCAATGAATTTATTAAACTTATCATCTGAAAGAAGTAATGTATTGAACCTCCAAGGTGTTGGGTGCCGGGGTTGTGAGGAAAACTGAATGTCTAAAGAAAGAGGGGCATGGTCAGAGATAACAATAGGGTGGTAATTAACAGTAAGTACTTTAGGAATTTTTATTCCTATAATTTCTTATTTAGAAATTTAGAATCAATAAAGTAATATCAATCCGAGAGAAAGACTGATGCATCTGTGAAAAGAAGGAATATTCCTTGGTGTGAGGATTGTAAATTCTCCAAGGATCAATGCAACCATTTTTGGACATGAAATCAGAAAGAGAACTTGACATTAATGATGGGGTCAGAGTTTGCGGGTTAGAGCGATCTAAATCTTCCCCTCCAATTATAAAGAGATTGTTATTCAATGAGGGAAGACATTCAAAAAGTTTATTCATAAACTGTGCATCATAAAAATTGGGGGCAAATATGTTAACTAATAAAATGGGAACATGGAATAGTGTACCTGTAACAATTAAGTATCTGCCATTTTTGTCTGATATAGCCTTAGAAGCTGAAAAGTGAATTGATTTACCAATTAAAATAGCAACCCCCTGGCTTTAGAATTGAAATTTGAGTGAAAAACCTCAGAAACACAAGGACATTTAAGTGTGACCTGATCTTTGGTGCGCATGTGGGTTTCCTGTAGAAACACTAGATCAGCTTTAAGACGTTTCAAATGCGCAAATATCCTAGATCTCTTAATTGGACTCCCCATCCCTTTAATATTCCAGCTCAAAAATCTCACAGAAGACCCCATCTGTGGGATATCAGGAGTACTAGAATTTGAGGCCATTTCTTAAGTTCTTAGACATAGAAATACTGAATGTGGACCCCCCAAGAAGAAGAAAAAAGAAAAAAAAAAAAAAAGGAAGAGAGAAAAGGAAAGAGAGAGAGAAAAAAAAACAAAAAACAAAACATAAAAACACTTGCAGAGCACAGCCCCCTCCCGCTCCTGAATGCGCTAGCTTCTTCTGGTGATTTAAACTCCTTCTTTGCACCGTTGTGTGTAACCCGGAGGCGCGCCGGTAGAGCAGCCCAAAATGTATCCCTGGTATCTCACGGAGCTGGCGCCGGACATCATTAAAGGTGGCTCGGACACGAGCCGTCCTCGGAGTTTGGTCAGGATAGATCGAGAAACTCATGTTTCCAATCTTGATCTGTTGCTGAGCCCTGGCTCAGCGTAATATGTCTACACAGTCCATATGATAATGTAGACGAGCGACAATGGGGCGGGGGCGCTCACCAGGTTTCAGCTTCGGCTGGAGAGTGCGATGAGTGCGGTCCATGAGAGGCTCCTTCTTGAGCTCCAGTGCCTCCTTGAGCAGGGAGGAAATAGCTGTAGCAGTAGAAGAGGTGGAAAAATCCTCAGGAATTCCCACTGACCGTATGTTATTGCGCCGAGATCTCGCCTCCAAATCTTCGCATTTATTGTCCAATCTTATCAGTTCTGTTGTCAGATGCTCCACTTTAGCTTGTAAGGTAGTGATGTCGTCAGTGCAGGAGGAAAGCGATGTTTCCATTTCACCAACGGTGCACTTCAGAGCGCACACATCAGACTGGATGTTTGTAATGCTATCAGATAACTCCGACTTCACTGCCCGTAGCTCAGTCTTGATGTTTGACAAATTCTCGGTCAAGTCCGCTTGAAGCTTGGTTTTGATGCATCTTGATGCGGAGTGACAGCTCGGCCTTAAATTCGGGGCGAGGAGAGCTGCCTGCGGCTCCGTTCCAGCAGGAGGGAGAGCCACTATGAGAAAGGGAAGGGGCGGGCAGGGTAGGCCGCGTTGGTTGTGTAGGTGGTTTAGCTTTTTGAGGCATTTTGATCGGTAAGAGGTCGGCGTTGAGTTGAGATTCTGGTGGTGGGGAAAACACACACCGAAAAAAAAAAACGAAAAAAGATACAAAAAGTGTGCCTAAAATAGAATTTGCGAGGGTTGTTGCAGGAGCTCAGAGAGGCGCGTCCTACTCCATCAGTCGCTACACCGGAAATGAAAGGAAATCTTTGAAGAGGTTTCCAAATGTGTAACTGAAATGAAGCTGACTTTGGATAAACTCGTGGGATTAACGACAGATGTTGCGCCAGCGATGTGCGTTCAAAAGAGTGGACTGGTGGGCAGGGTACGCGAGAAAATGCGGGAGGAGAACTGTGCGGGTGAGCTAACTGTTTATCACTGCATTATACATCAAGAAGCACTGTGTGGCAAAACCCTAAAGATGGAACATGTTATGACCACAGTAATACGAGTAGTTAACTTTATAAGAGCCAAAGGTCTAAATCACTGCCAGTTCAAGTCTCTTTTGGAGGAGTGTGGTTCGGAATACGCAGCTCTGCCTTATCACATAGAGGTGAGATGGTTAAGCCGAGGAAAAGTACTGAACAGATGTTTCGAGCTCCATGAGGAAATATGTCAGTTTCTGGAAAGCAAAGGGAAAGACAGCAGAGCTCCGGGAGCAAAAGTTTCTGTGTGAGCTGGCCTTTATGTGTGACATCACGAGCCATCTTGATGAGCTGTACCTGCAGCTTCAGGGGCGGGAGCGTATCATCACAGACATGTACGCTGCAGCGAGGGCTTTTAAAACTAAATTGTGCCTGTGAGAGAATCAGATGCTGCAAGGAAACCTGGGCCATTTTCCCTGCTGCCAAAATATTAAAACGCAGATCTCTACCGCCTTGTTCTCATGTGCACAGTTTGCTGAAAAACTCAGCGTATTCGGTGTCGAGTTTACCCGGCGATTTGCCGACTTTGATACCACGTCTACCACCTACCAACCTCCAAATGGAGCTCATTGAACTCCAGTGTAGTGACACGCTGAAGTCAAAGTATGATGCTGTGGGTGCCACACAGTTTCCACATTTCATCCCTGACACAATGCCTCAGCTCCGCACCCAAGCTGCTCAGATGCTCTCCATGTTCAGCAGCACTTATCTATGTGAGCAACTGTTTTCCTCCATGAAGATGACCAGAACATCTCACAGGAGTCGTCTGACAGATGAACACCTTTGCTCGATCCAGAGGATTTCCTCAGCTCAGAGCCTGAGCCCAGATATTGATGAACTAGCATCCAAGAAAAGATGCCAGGTATCTGGCTTGAACACAGAGTAGATCAGTGTGTAGCAAACTGATCTACAATTAAAGTTGTCTTTATGCACTTTTTCTTGTTAGTCCAAGGCATGGGCTTGAATGGTTGCACGTTCATTGAAGGATATTATTATTAGTCAATTGGTTTATTATTGTTATTTTATTTTTAAATTTATTATTAGCCTGTGGAAAAAGATTACTGTTAAATTTGAATTTAAGAAAGCAGAAAAAAAGAGGCATACGATTTTTATTTAAATTTTGTTTAACCCTTTCATGCATGAATTATGATATCCTCAGTCTGGATTTTTTTCTCAAGTGTTTTTATTCTTCTTTAGGCATGAAAAAACAAAATATAACTTAATTTTTTCAAAACACACTTTTTTCACAGAGATTTTCACATGTCCACTCAGGTGGCCTGCATGCGTTTGAGTTTTCAACAGTGTTATTATCCATAACATCAAACCAGTGAATAAAATGATATATTATGTAAAAAAACATAAAATAATATATATGTTTAATGCCTGTTCACATGTTTTAACATATTGTAATTTTAATTGCATTAAATTTAACCTTTTTTTTAAAACTTCAATGTAATGCAAAAACGTTGAACCATTTTTTCCATGAACCTTTTCCATAAACGTAACAGAACAACATTGTCCATCAACTTTTTTTCCAGATGTAATTCAGCAGTACAGTCACTTCAGTTTGACTGACTGGTACATCGCTTCACCAAGTCTATCTGCTATGAAAATTGGCAAAGCACCCAGGGCACAAAGCCACTAGACAGTGCATGCAGATGTACTTGGTTTTCCGTGTGCAGGCGGCATCATGGCATCTGTTTGCATTTTTTGCTTCTGTGAGCAGAGGCCAGTGGCTTCCAGGGCCAAACCTGATCTCAGGGGCCGGCTTGGACACTGCTCTGCGCTTCAAAGGAGGTGGGGTGGTACTGGGTCTTCCTCTTCTCTGTGTCTGGATGGAACCTGCATTTATCAGCGCACGAGCTACAGATGCCTTGAAATGCAGAAGATTCTTGTTTTCCAATCCAGACATTCTGTAGAGGTGCCAGGCATTCACAGTGGTTACATCCAAGAAGTGAAAGAACACTCTCATGTACCACCGTTTGTTTTTGCGTCGGTGGGGGTACATCGCGACAAGTTGATCCATGAGATCTACTCCTCCCATGTGCTGATTGTACAGCTTCACAGCAAAAGGCCTTGGGACGTTAAGCATCTCTTTTTCTTTCTTGCTCCATCTCTGGGCCAAATCTGATGGGGACTGGCCAGCACAGGAAGAGGCCATGTGGATCACTGAACTGTCTAACCAACGTGTGACAGTGATGTTTTCAGCATTGGTGACAACAGAGCAAGCTCCTCTTCCTTCCGTTCGGAGTTGCTTTTCATCCTTTAGTTTCAGCTGTGCTCCCTGGAGCCTGTTCTTTCTGCATGTGCCAGTGCCATAGGTGCCCTGTTGTTGCAATGCCTGAATGAGGGGAATGGTGCAAAATAAGTTGTCAAAAAACACCTTGTGATTCTTCTGCTGTATGTCATCACAGAGGCGCATGACTACATCTGGAGCCATTCCCAATGCACTGACTGGACCACGTCCAGCTACTCCCTGATACACTTCAAATCTGTACACATATCCAGAGGACCCTGCTCTCACCCATACTTTCAAACCCCAGGGTTTGGGTTTTTTTGGGATGTACTGCTTGAGAGACAAGCGGCCCTTGAAGGGAATCATTTGCTCGTCAATCGATTGCATTTCTTCAGGACTGACTGCTGAAAGGAAGGTTTTCTGAAGTGCATTTAACACTGGTCTGATTTTGAACAGCCTATCAGCATTTCCTGGCTCCTGTGAGGAATTATCAACAAAGTGAATGAACCTCAGAATCTGCTCAAATCTGTTCACTGGCATGGCATTTGCTATCAAATCAAGACGAAGCCCTTCCTCTGATGACCAGTACATTCTTGATCTTGGGTATCTGATGTATGACATGGCCATATTCATCCCTAGAAATGTCTTCATTTCTTTTGTTGTCAAGGCCATATTTTCTTTTCCGTTTTGGAATGCATACAGGTTTGAATTTTGTACTATGTCATCGATCAGATCTTCGGGAAATAGATGCATAAAGAAATCTATTGCTTCTGTTCCCTCAACATTCAGTTTCCACTCTCCTAAAAAAGGAGGCAAGTCTCCCTCAAACTGGTTGTCTTTCATTTTCCAGATGTTTCTGCTTTTTTTCTGTGCTTGAACTCTGACAGGTGGCTCAACCTCAGCAACCTCATCTCCTTCTGCAACTTCATCTCCCTCTGCATCCTCATCTCCCTCTGCATCCTCATCTCCCTCTGCATCCTCATCTCCCTCTGCATCCTCATCTCCACTGTCACTAATCCTAGCATTTGCTGATGCTTTGTCTGGCAGCCATTCATCATCACTGTCACTAGCATCTTCCTCACTTGACTCAGATGGTATTTGCTCCACTGTCCTATAGGCCTTTCTAGCACTCTCTGCACAGCTCTACAACACATAAAGACACTAACTGTTACTCACATAATGGGACAATCTGCACAAAAAATTATTTTTGATTATTTATTTTTTTAATACTTTCAAGTTGCATTCTGATTACTTAAATCAATTGATTTACAACCAAAAAGTTAAAGCAGATGAAGCTTTTTCAAGCACAACAAAGCTGCAGTAATAGTATGAATTCTAGTTGAAAAATAGCCAGCAATGCATGATGTCCAATTTATTGGACGGGTGATTAAACGTAATTTCCACCCAATGTAAAATCAATCATTGGAAATTTTAACAATTATATTACTCCTAAGATGTTACTTGATGTTGTCATATTTTTTTTACCTGCCAGGGTCTCCTACTGTAGAAGCTTTTAGCTGATATTCCTGAGCTGCTTGACATTCCTGCTACTTTGTCGGCCATCTTGGTTTTGACAAAAAAAATGTTGCACTAAACACAGTTGGCCAATGGGTGGCAGTGTATGGGATGACTCACAAGAGTCCACTGTAGTGGCTGATATGCAACCTGGCGATCTAAACCCATGCATATTCAAGAAAACAGCTTTTGAATAGCTGTCCACTGTAGTGACCACTATGCGTGAAAGGGTTAAAGGGGACATATTATGCAAAATGCACTTTTCCATGGTTTTCCATCAGTAATATGTGTCCCTGGCATGTCTACAAACCCCCCAAACATGAGAAAAGTCCATCCTCTCCGTCTTTTGCTTGCGCCACCTTTCAGAAAATGTGTGCTCACACAGGCCAACTGGAGATTTTCCCCTTGATGTCGTCATGTAGGGAAATAACACCTCCCCCCAGGTGGGTGACACTCCCCGAGCTAGATGTGTGTTCCGCCTTCTGAGTCCGCCTTGCAGCCGCTATCGTTTATTCCCTCGCATCACGGCTCCGGTAAAACTGTGTCAAAGGTACAAGCGAAGCACGCTAGTTGCTCGGTTGTTGACTGTACAAACCAACACAGAAGTCTTTTACACACCTACGTCTGAGGATCTGAAGACCCAGTGGATTTGTTTTATTTTATTTTTGATGGAAATATCCCCTCTACAACTCCTAAAGTGTTGTAGCGGGCTAACCATTTCACGTCCGACTGCTTTCTCAACGAGGGCCAGTACAATGCAGGATTCGATACATTTTGAAGATTAAACATGGATCAGCACTGACTGTCTGAGACCCAACTTCAAACTTGGGCGCTGTAAGTTTCACCATTTTATGTTGCTTTACTGTATATACATGAGAGCCTGTTGCGTGTGTTGTTAGCATGGCAGCTAATGTGCCTAACACAGCCGGGTATAGCAGGGTACAGATTGTATGCAATTCTTCTGTTTGGTATCGCTGTGTGACTTTGATTAGAGCCACCCTGCTAACTTTATCATACTTGAAAGGCGTTTTAGCTGTCTGTAAAGTCAAGCCAGTAAAATTCAGACTAAACAGGCTTTGCAGCGATTAGCATAGGTCTCTGGGCTTGTTTGTTAGTGCTGTGAAAGTTATTATTGAGAGTCATGCCTTACCATGGCTGTTTTAACGTTTATATCATGTTTACAGATACAGTGCCTGTGGGGAATATCTAGATAAGTGCACCAGTTACAGGGGATATGTGAAAGGGGATAGTCTGTAATACACATTTCTTGCATTTTGTACATATAGTGAGCTATTTGCAGTATTTACAAGCTATTGACAACCCAATTTACACATAATTGAGTGAATTTGTTATCATTTTTGCACTGCTTGCAGCTGTTGCCATAACTACATGTAGCCCTAGGTTGTTTTAATACACCCTGGCCTTATTGTAATAATAATTTGAGATGGTAAAAGTTCATATTGTGTTTCAAGATGAGTGTATTTTGATTGAGGTTTTGAGTTTGATATGAAGAATGAGTGTATCACTTTAAATAGATAGGTTGCAGAGTAAATACATGTGCTTCTGTGTGTTACCTTGTGGGGGAGAGAGCACAACTTACCTTTATTTTATTTTAAAGGTGATTGGCTGTTTGTAAAGTCATGTGATTTTGCTGTGTTGTAATTGGAAAAGGGGCGGGACAAATAGAAAAAAGGGAGCGAGAGCGCAAAAAAGACGAGGAGCAGGAGGAGAGCTGTAGCGGCAGAAAAAGAAGAAACGGGATGTAAAAAGAGTTGTAAAAGTATAAGTTTTGGAGTTGTCGTAACAGTTGAGGCTGTAGAAAATAGAGTCTAAAACTGAGAGACAATTGTTCATGTGAAGCGCCGGAGAAAAAAAGGTTTTTCTCCTGCTAGCTGCAAAAGTTCGTCTTCAGGAGGAGCTTTAGGAGTCCACCTGCGGCCATGTCTGTTTCCCGAGGGAGAAAGGACATTTTCTTCATGTCAGCTAAGGACCACTAGTGGAGGGAGCGAGACGGTTTGGTCTGCCTGGTTGGTGGATCTGGAGCATGCAACCTGCGAGTTTTCAGCTCGGCTACTGCTTCAACTCGGGTAGTGTTTCTGCACATCATTCTCTTCCCGCCACCCTACAGACACAATGCCTCAGCTCCGCACCCAAGCTGCTCAGATGCTCTCCATGTTCAGCAGCACTTATCTATGTGAGCAACTGTTTTCCTCCATGAAGATGACCAGAACATCTCACAGGAGTCGTCTGACAGATGAACACCTTTGCTCGATCCAGAGGATTTCCTCAGCTCAGAGCCTGAGCCCAGATATTGATGAACTAGCATCCAAGAAAAGATGCCAGGTATCTGGCTTGAACACAGAGTAGATCAGTGTGTAGCAAACTGATCTACAATTAAAGTTGTCTTTATGCACTTTTTCTTGTTAGTCCAAGGCATGGGCTTGAATGGTTGCACGTTCATTGAAGGATATTATTATTAGTCAATTGGTTTATTATTGTTATTTTATTTTTAAATTTATTATTAGCCTGTGGAAAAAGATTACTGTTAAATTTGAATTTAAGAAAGCAAAAAAAAAAGAGGCATACGATTTTTATTTAAATTTTGTTTAAAGGGGACATATTATGCAAAATGCACTTTTCCATGGTTTTCCATCAGTAATATGTGTCCCTGGCATGTCTACAAACCCCCCAAACATGAGAAAAGTCCATCCTCTCCGTCTTTTGCTTGCGCCACCTTTCAGAAAATGTGTGCTCACACAGGCCAATTGGAGATTTTCCCCTTGATGTCGTCATGTAGGGAAATAACACCTCCCCCCAGGTGGGTGACACTCCCCGAGCTAGATGTGTGTTCCGCCTTCTGAGTCCGCCTTGCAGCCGCTATCGTTTATTCCCTCGCATCACGGCTCCGGTAAAACTGTGTCAAAGGTACAAGCGAAGCACGCTAGTTGCTCGGTTGTTGACTGTACAAACCAACACAGAAGTCTTTTACACACCTACGTCTGAGGATCTGAAGACCCAGTGGATTTGTTTTATTTTATTTTTGATGGAAATATCCCCTCTACAACTCCTAAAGTGTTGTAGCGGGCTAACCATTTCACGTCCGACTGCTTTCTCAACGAGGGCCAGTACAATGCAGGATTCGATACATTTTGAAGATAAAACATGGATCAGCACTGACTGTCTGAGACCCAACTTCAAACTTGGGCGCTGTAAGTTTCACCATTTTATGTTGCTTTACTGTATGTACATGAGAGCCTGTTGCGTGTGTTGTTAGCATGGCAGCTAATGTGCCTAACACAGCCGGGTATAGCAGGGTACAGATTGTATGCAATTCTTCTGTTTGGTATCGCTGTGTGACTTTGATTAGAGCCACCCTGCTAACTTTATCATACTTGAAAGGCGTTTTAGCTGTCTGTAAAGTCAAGCCAGTAAAATTCAGACTAAACAGGCTTTGCAGCGATTAGCATAGGTCTCTGGGCTTGTTTGTTAGTGCTGTGAAAGTTATTATTGAGAGTCATGCCTTACCATGGCTGTTTTAACGTTTATATCATGTTTACAGATACAGTGCCTGTGGGGAATATCTAGATAAGTGCACCAGTTACAGGGGATATGTGAAAGGGGATAGTCTGTAATACACATTTCTTGCATTTTGTACATATAGTGAGCTATTTGCAGTATTTACAAGCTATTGACAACCCAATTTACACATAATTGAGTGAATTTGTTATCATTTTTGCACTGCTTGCAGCTGTTGCCATAACTACACATTTGAGGAGATGTTGGTGTAACCTCTGTTTCCTCTGTTCAGGCCAGCACATCAAGTGCATCTATACAGCTTCCTGCAACAGGGGATGTTGCATGCCAGACTGACCCACTGTAGGCACACAGTTATCCTTGAAGACTCTTCAGCCTCACATCAGAAGTACAGGTCTGTAGCCATCTGAAGTGCATCTACTTTTGATAACAGTGAATTGAGAACTTGTGAGAGTGTGTAGGCTAAGGTTTCTGTCAACATTAACATCCTTGATTTTCTCTTTACTGTACTTCCAGACTCTACCTGGCTGCCATGTACTACAATGAAAATGCTGACCGACCACAAGCCCAAACAAAAGAAGGTGAACCACTCTTCAAGGCCATGAAGGGAGAATGCAGAGCTAAACCAGTTAAAACTGAGCATTCTATAAGTGTTATATTATTTTATTTATCAACCAAAAAATGTTTTGTACACATTGTATTAGGTATTGCACGTATAATGTTATGACAGTTCCACCAACAATGAAATACAGTAAAGAAAATGTCAGGAGGTAGTTAGAAACAGACTTTCAGTCATTGTTTTGTAAAAAAACAACAAAAAAAGTGAAAAATGTAAACAAAATGTTCTGTGTTTTATCAAATAGGGAATGTGGTGGACCTCATATTTGAAAAAGTCTTTTTTGACCTGGGACCATACACAGAAGCTGCTTTGGCCATCCCCATCCCTGTCATGAACTCACTAGAACACAGAACAGGTGGCCACAAATGCACAACACAGTGGGTTCTGACGAAAAGACAGGTTTATTTCCAGACAGGGTTCGGTACACAGTGTTGGGACTCAATCATTCAATAGACCAAATGTTTCTTTGCTCCACTGGACCTAGGAACTCACACTCCACAGTTCCTCACCATTCACACCTGGGGACAACCCTTCCCCACACGGACCCCACTGGCCAGCCAGTGTGGGTCAGCGTGTGACATGTGACCCCCAACAAGGCCCCAGCCCAGGACAGCTCTGCTACCTGAGAAACTAGCTCTCTCGGCGGCCTGCTAACAGCAGCCTGCAAACGCTCTTCTCCTCTACAGCAGCGACCTGTTTCAGATTAACTGTGAGTGAACCAAATCCTCTTCAGAATCAGCAGCTAAGACACAAGGCCAGCTGATTTTCCAAGCAACAGGAGTCATAGCAGAGTTAGCATGGAACAGCTAACTCTGTGAGGAGAACAAAGGAGATAACAGCAAAGCAACACAGCCAGACAGGACTTTACTCCACCAGGAAGCCTCCCAACTCACTGGACTTTACAACAACACTGGAAAGGACCTCTTTGTTTGTTCCAAGGACTGGGTAACGTTAACGGACTGGGCCTAACCTTTCCCAGCACAGCATAGCACAGCACAGCATAGCTAAGCAGCAGAAGTCTTAACTTTGTTAATGTACTTGTTGATTGATGTCTTGTTGTTGTAATGTTTGCTTAGGTTGTGGTCAGTCATACAGTTAATCGAGTACTCGTATGTTCACACACATAACAGTACGTCTCAGTTCTAGAACCTGCATGAAGCTAACCTCCTCCCTCTAACCTGGTACCTTTAGATTACATGAGCTAGGCTAACAAAGAAACTCACACTTTCCCTCCCACACACACCAGGTGGTCTCAGCAGCCATTTAAGTAGTTCTTTGTTTACCGCCATCTTGTGTAGTCTTCTTTGTTCAGGTCATGTGGTCACAGTGACCACTTTGAGTCGGCCATCTTGCCTTTGTCGGTGTCCTCACACTCACACACACACACACACACACACACACACACACACACCCCTACCTGTATATACTAGATTAGACATTGTGTTTTACTCTGCTCCATTGTAAATAAATGTCTTTAAGTAACTACTGGTGTGTCTAATGTTGCAAAAGCGTGAATATTGCCAACCTCTTGGTAGAATTCCAATCCTTCAACTGTAACTTACTGTTGATATGGTAATTTGGTTATAGTTAGTAAGCTAATGGTTAATCAGAGTTCCAGATTAATGGTAATAAATTGAGACTAAAACCATATTGGCTATTTTGCCTATTAGTTTAGGCTGGTGCCCCGTGAACTTTAATTAATTTTGAAGTTATTATTTAATATTAATATTTTTAATATTAATATTTTCTTAATTTATGATAGCCAATAAATTGATAGACAACCGAAATCCAACATATTTGGTGTCCAGCTCATGAGGTAGAGCTCAGACCCAACAACAGGCAGGCAGTCAAGACAGGCAGAGGTATCCAAAAATCGAGAGGCGAAAAGGCAGGTCAAAAAAGGCAAACAAGGTCGTACACAAAACAGGCTATGACTATGACTATGACTATGACAATTAGACTAGAGCTGGGACGAGAACCGTGAAGTACAATGAACTGGCAACGAGACTGTGAGACACACAAGATACACACAGGTGTGACGGGACGGGGGAAGGGCGTGCAGGAAGTAGGGTTGCACGGTATACCGGTACCAGTATAGTACCGCGATACTAGAGTTTTGAAAACGGTACTATACCGGCATTTAAAAACAAACGGTACTTTTATTTCATTTTATTGAATGCAAATGAATTGGTAAATTGGAGCCTGTCTCTTTAAGCACAGCGAGGCCAGCGAGTGTGACGTAGTTGCCCGAGAGGATGTAAGCCGCGTCCCACGCGCACTCGCATGTTTAGACTGAGGAGGAGAGAGAAACGACAAGTCGCGTATTAGACAGACGGAGCGGGTTGAAGAAAATACCGTAGATAGAGATGGCAGCTGCAGAAAAGCCCGTACTTGTGGTCAAAATAGGGGCCCGAAGTTCGGTGTGGAAATATTTCGGGTTCAAACCGAACGATAAAGGCGAGCCACTGAACCCAGAGGCACCGCAGTGCAAGCGGTGCTACAAAGTGTGTCTCGCAGAAGGAGCCAACACTTCAAATCTGTCGAAACATTTAAAGGACAACCATGCGGACTTGTTCCGAGACTTCAGTCAAGAACGACAGGTGATAATGTTGTTCACCTGTTCACTGCACTGTAATGTCAATGAAAGAAGTACAAAGCCCCTCCCAGCCCAGTAGTAAACCTACAGTAGCCTGCAAACAGAGAGCTAAAACATGTCCATGGTTAATAAATACATTAAAAAATATATTTTTAAAAATTAAATTACATTCTTTAAATATTTAAATAACCCATTAAGGCAATACATAATATAATGAAATATTTTTTACAAAAAGTATCGAAAAGTATCGAAAAGTATCGAAATACATATTGGTATCGGTATCGAAACAGAAATTTGGTATCGTGACAACCCTAGCAGGAAGTAAAATCTAGAACAGAGACAAAGGGTTAGTGATTTCAAAATAAAACAGGAAAGACAAGACATAACGTGAAATGTGCAAAATCAAAACAGAAACTTGAGACATGACAATCCCAGAGGACCTCACTGCACAGTTCGAGCGGCCTGAGAAGGAGGAGGTCATATCCCGCTATGTGTCCCGGTTCTATCATGGGCCAGTCTAAAACCCACATACCGGCCTGTGGCGTCAGGAAACACGGCATGGATGCGTAGGACCAGGCAGGCTGGAATGACGACCCAGATTCTGCGACCAAGGAAGCCCCAGCACCAGCTCACAAAGCTCCTATAGGCTAGATACCTGTACCGACTAAAACAACTGGACAGGGCATTTAGTCTTGCAAACATATATCTATGTTGTGTCTCAATTTTTCTTATGGATCCAGTGAATCCTACATCTTTTTTATTATCACTGATTATAAGTGCCTCATTCGATGTAAATAAATGCTTGATCGTTACTAAAGAAATGACTCCTCTGAATTCATATATTATATGCACACTATCTGCTGATAGAAAAACTTTACAAATCAAAGAGTAGCTAAACTAATTTATTTGTGGTGTGTTATTACCATTGTAAAATAATGTGCACTGAAGTAAAACAAGACTGCCTAACATCTTTTATTTAGATTGAAACTATGTTTTTACAAAGAAGCGCAATGTACTGGTGTATTCCTCTCAACCATAAAGTACTGTAGTCAGTGCGGTACATGTTGCAGGCAGAACACATTTAGGCAGAGCAGCTCCAACCCAGGACAGTGTACCATACATGGTAATTCTTCCTCGATCTCCCATAGCTGTCTGGTAACCTACAGTGAATTACAAATGGTAAATGCTATGGTTTATTATTAATGTAATCGAAACAAATTACTGATTAGTTTGTCCAGTGAGAATGATACCTGTGTTATCTCCTAGCAGCAGATATTCTCAGCTTCTGTGGGCATGGTTGCACAGTTTCAACAGGTGCACCTATCCAAAATATAGAGAAAAATGGTAACATTCACCAGAATATAAAGCTTATGAAATTCAAAAACTGACAGACAGTGGAGCTAAGGTGGGTAAGAAGTAAGCTTGGCTACATATCAAGCGCATATAACAGAGGTAATTTATAACATGTCACTTATTGCATATACTGTGGAGCTTGACAACAGTGTAGTGTAGAAAAGTGCACAGTTTAGTCTTTGACTAAAGATTAATGTTGCTATCAGACATGTTTGTGCTGATTTACAGCTTTTATTGTAATGCACAAAATACATTTACTACATAAAGGAAGATGTTATGATGAGCATCTCTGCTCAAAACATGGAGAAAAATTTATAAAAATCGAAACGATTTACTTTGTCAGCATCTATTAAAATATCTGACTAGTCTCGACATTGAACACCTGTAGCAGTCCACATACAACAAACATTTTCATAGACTGTAAAAGTATATCTAAGGAGGCATGACAGATAACTACATTACACAATTCACAATAGTGCTTATTTACCAAAAGAGCTCCCAGTAATGACGAGACAGTAACAGTTAGCATTAGCTACCTAGCTACATGTTAGTAACTGTGTGCCAGCACTCATCAACAAACTGAAAATGTAAAGTCAAAATATACAAAATTGGTCACCAACCATTCAGAGTTTGAACTTCTTCAGCAGCCTCTACCTCTGGCTCAGATTCTGGATAAAAGTCGTGTGGTTGAACCAAAGCGCTTCCGACGCCAGGTCACCGGTCACTGTCACCGTAAACATTAGAGCACGGTGCCAGAAGCCCAAGCCGCATCCCTTTCCGGAGAGGGGCGTGGTCAGGCACAGCTCATTTGCATTGCTATAGACACAGAAACAGCCTGTTCTGAACAGGGCTGAAACAGAGGGGTTTACAGGCATGCTGAAATATAGGATCGGAGTGGATTTTTTAGCAAGAATCTTCAAAGACATGTTTTGGGGACCTCTGAGACTTATTTGAACTTGTTGAAAAGGAGCATAATATGTCTCCTTTAAGAAATGAACCTTTGATGTGTTTGTTTTTCTTATTTGAAATTCGATTTTCCATTTGTGCAATATTTAAGATAAACACAAGAAACTTGTGCTACAGAAAATGGACCAGACTCAGTGAATAGCTCCCTAAGCTTAACATGTCCTATGATAACTATTAATTTAGCTATACAGACTAATGAGCAGTGATAACTAACATGTCTTTGGGGTCATCAGGTGGGAACCTCCTTTCACCAGTGTTTCGTCTAGTTGGTCCCACGACACCTCCAGGAGGCTAGACAGTGATCACTGGCGTCCCAGAGTCACTCCCCTAATGCCAGCCATCACTGCTCCTCACAGCACGACTATTTTCTTTATCTTTCCTATGCTACCACAAACAACACCATCATCAACTCTGATAAAACACACTAGCAGATTCAGCAAACAAACTCCCCTAAACAGTTGGAGAAAGTGGTGGCCATTTTGAATGAGGGAGATAGAATTAAGCTATATCAAGCTTTGTTTGTTCCATATTGTTTGAACTTGTTTGTGTCCATTTTTTTCAATAAATATCAATGTTGGCCCGTGACTTTGTCCAAGTTTTAAATTTTGGCCCACTGTATATTTGAGTTTGACACCCCTGCTCTAACTGGATGGATCAGATCCAGGAAGAGCTGGCAGTGTCAACTCATCTCAGTGTTCTTTTAGTCTTCACATTTACCAGTGAGGGGCTAAAACTGAGCTAAAAACAAACCAAACTAAATGTAACTGAAACTCGTGCCTCTGTCCTGCTGCTGGTAAGACCTCTGACTTATAACATCTGATACCACACTACAGAGCCCTACAAAATAACTCATTCAGAGTTGTGTGAATGTCAGGAACAGTCTATGGAGGTAGAGACATGCAGCTCTAGGATTTGCAGTCATATATTATTATTATATTATATAGCATTGGTTTGTTTCCGGTTAATTGTTGTATATTGTGAACATGTGATGCTGCAGAGTTTGTTTAAAGGTGTAATGTGTAAGATCATGCTACTTGCTCCACCTCCATAGGGGACAACATTGCACTTCTTCACGACTGTCCAGTTAGTCATGTTGTTGTTTTCCCCATATTCTTTTTAATTTATTATTTACATATGCATTTATTGTTGATTCTGAGTACTTGTAATACAAACAGTATGTTTTTATTTACCTATAAAAATATGAAGGCAAGGGATACTGCATGACACATGGGTGTCAGGCTACAGTAGCATGAGGAAGGGATGATGACATCATCACAAAGGCAGAATCAGGTAAAATACTACAACAATCAAAAAGAAAAAATATAGATACATATATAACAAAGTTAACGAAAAAGATACTACACTACACTTTACTTTGTAAAGACCATATCTATTCTGTGCAGGGATAATACTCCAAGGTGTTACTGTGGTTGTTGATGGTTGATGAGGCCAGACGCAGAAGAAAAGGTAGGTGCTGGGCCATCAGGAATTCTGGTCCTGATACAGACAAACGTGATAGGATTATTAGTTTAGATCATACGTTCTTTATATTCAAACATGTTAGGTCTGTTGTTGTGTGTATGATAAATAATTAGGATGGATGTGAATATTCTAAAATAAATACATGAAATATGTAACCAATATAGATAATGGTGTAACTGTGGTATACATATTCATTATTATGAATCAGCAGTATGAACATGTATACACTGTGGCTCTGGTATAATCACAGTGGTATAGACAAGTGGTGCAGAGTAGAGCAGGGTGACAGCTGAGGGGAAGAAGCACATCCTGAAGCCGCTGGTTCTGGATCAAACTGTTTCTTTGTCTTACTCGTAAAAGTGAATAATAGTTTTACTTACCTAGACCCTACTCACTGTGTCTGTACACTCTCTGCCGTTGGTGTTGGTCGGACAGGCGGAGGCGGTGTCTGTACTGGCTCAGGTCCTGATAGAGACAGAGGGATGCTGAAATCTCCTCAGAAATGTAAAGGCCTGGTGAACTTTCATCCTGCATGATCTTGTTACAGTAACGTTAAGTGGTTACAACACGTATTCACTAGGTCTACTAGATCCATCATACAATCTCAATGTACAGTCATCAGTTATAAAATAAGCCTAAAGTTACTGATGTAACTAGCTGGGCAACAGCCGCATGCACAGGCACAATTCTACTAAACTGCTAAAACGTCTGTTGACAACATCAGTATCATACATTTATGCCACTTGAAATGTTGTCAGTATGGTTAGATAGTTGTACTAATGATACTTTTCACGAAAGACCAACAGACCAACTTTTCTTTTAGACTGATGTTACTCATCAGTCTAAAAGAAAATTTGAATGTGGTTTCTTGTCTGAGAGGTCCTTTGGGATGGAGATAAAGATTGTTTTCTAGGAGGTTCAGCCATCTCTGCATTTCTGTGATGCTAGTCGGGAGCTGTAGCATAACTTTCAGTTCTGGAGGAAGCTGTTCTTCTTTGTGGGACTGAGGAAAGACTAGATGCTACACCGACTAACACAGTGTCATAAAGTGGTATTACAACACGTGAAGGGACACAGCTAGCATATCTCTGAAATACAAAGATGGGGGTCTTGGTCATGACATCATTACTGTGGCTCCTTCACATACTGTTGATAGTGTTTATTCATTTTTTGGCATTTTAAACTAAAATTCTGACCAGATCTTACACATTGCACCTTTAAAGGCAGCAGTTCACATTTCCTCAGGTTCTCTTGAGAGTGAGCCACACTGACTAATGATCTGATTCATGTGACAGAAACAGGTAAAGAGTTTTCTGCCTTTAATGTTGATGTCAGGTCTGATTTCTCAGCTAATGTTTGAGTAGCCAGATGAAATAGAAGCCCTGCAGCTGGACCTCCTCGGTTTGTACATCCATGTAAGATGAAAGGTTTGAAAATTAGGTCGTTGGTTTTTATTGAAGCCACAGGCTTTAAATAGATCATCCTGATCCACCACATTACATTTTACCAAACCCTGAGCATAAAGGGCTAAAGCTCTAACACAATGAGACTCAATCATTTCCTCATGTTTTCACATGAAGTGTGGATTTATGATGAAACCAGTTTGGTCAGTGTGGATCAGCTGTCTGATCACATGATTTCATGCAGTGATTTAGAGAGGATTTTATTTTCTAGATTTGCTCATGATATTGGATATTAGATAAAGATGAGGCAGAAGATTCTTCACCAGAGCACCATGGTTTTATTTAAACTTTAGAAAAATAAAGCAAGATTAATGTTTGCTGTGTTTAACACATCCAAACTTTTGTTGATTCAGTTGTAACTCTTTCTACAGTGATGGTATCATAGTCTACAGTTTTTTTTTACAGGTTCTACAGTCAGTCAGTAGGTTGTTTCAGAGTCATTAGGTTCTGTAAATGTGGATCAATACAACGAGTTGATATAAAAAATTTATTTTTGGTAATACTGTATTTGACCAGGAGGATCTAGACTTGGACTCAAGGGATGGAACTGTGAACTTTGTCACTTATGGTTAACTCATGGACATGATCAGTTTCAGAAATAAAATATATAGTTTCATGTTTAAATTTCTCAGCTGCTCACTGTAGCTTTTATCAAATGTTCCTCAAATGGGAGGAAAGGGTGCATTTGTTAGGGACTATTTTCAGGGGCGGAAGAATCCACATTTGGTGCTCTTTCATTTGTGACAACAGAACAGAGTGTGTGTTCATGATGATGAAGGAACCTGTGACCCAGTGACACACTGAGACTCACTGTTTGTTTTTATAGTTTTGGAAACAGTGGAGCTCCGAGGCTCAGAGGACTCAGATACAGACCACTGAGCTCCTGGGAACTTACAATGCAGCAGAAATGTTTGTGTATCCCCAGATCTGAGCCTCCACACAATCCTGTCTCTGAGCTCTGCAGGCAAATTTACAGTGTCATAGCAAAATGTCTTATACTTGACATTGAAAATGTATGAAATTCTGTTTTCAATGTCAGTTTAAATATATTTATCATGAGGCTGCAGAGAGAGGTCTGATACTATCTGAATGTATTCTGAGTGAGTATCAGGCTTTGCCAGATACATTCACTGTTGGTGTGTGTTTTTTCACATTGGAATTTGTCATGAATAGGAAAAATATAGATTATAACTAGACTTTAAAAATGTTTTCTCTTTGTGTTAATAAAGCCATAATCCAATCCAAGACATTATGGCTCTAAAAATGTAAATTAGTAATATATAATAATCATAAAGGAGACAGGGTTGGTAAGAAAAGTAATCAAACTGTAAACAAATCAGACTTATGTCCAGTTTGTTGTTTGTTCATTTGTCTTCCTGGTTCAGCTTCTACCTGTTCTACTCATAAGTACAGATGCACAGATTTCTTTGTGCAGTTTGGGATGATTATAAAGTGGTCTGGACAAACCTGGTCTGGATGACACTTGGTGAGCAGGTGGACCTGAGGGCTCACTGCAGAGGGCATGAGGACCATGAGAGGATGCACTGATGCAAAGAACAGAAAACAGAATCAATAAGCAGATAAGAAAGAAACCTTAAAACATTAAAAACACTAATGCATGGAGAAAAAAAATCCTTCTGTACCCTGTCTACATTCTGTATCTGCGTGAGGGCTGTGAGGTCCACCACCACATCTGGAGCCACTGGAACGTATTACTATTATCATTAGATAAAGATATAGAAGGCTGATTCATAGAAATACAATAATAAGTCACATTTCAACACAGGGTGATTGATATAAAATATTTATACAGCACTGTTTCATCTATTACCCAAGGAAATAAAACACATTTTAAAAAGAGTAGTGGCGATCAATGACATTGAAGGGAACAAAAACACAAATTAACATGATGCCAAACAGATATAATATAAATAAAAATAACATTGGCATTTTACCTCTCTGGCCTGAGTATTAGTCAATTTACACATTCGCTCAACACATGTCAACAGGAGCCTGTAACACAAGACGGGATTGTTAGTTGTAACAGCCACCACCTGTCGCACCAGCACGCTGGGGCTCAATCTGTATGGTATATACTGTATATCAAAGCAAACGAATTCATCACGAAAGGAGGAGGAGCTAATGCCTTTCCTTTGGGGCAGGGTAACAGCTGACATTCATCTGGATCCAGACTCCACAGGATCCAAGTTTCTTTTCTCTAATACACTGTAGATCATATTTCATTTTTCTTATAGACTGTAGGTCACATTTAATTTGTTATACACTGTAGGTCATATTAAGACTTCCATGATGTTGGAGTATGTTTGTTCCTGTGTCCCTGAAGGTGCTGAAACATGGCAGGCTTTGTTTGTCACCTTGTTTGTGAACTTGCACTTTACTGCTGGTTGCCTTAGAAATGTAACCAGCTGTTTCAAGTCTGAATCATATGTAATCACTGCCTGTTGTCCAGTTATATTGTCCTCATATATGACGTTCTGTCAGAAAATGGAACAACATATTTAAAATAAAGAATTAGCTTCCTACAGCACAGTAAATGTCTTCTACACTTTGGATGCACTCATCACCGTAGGGACACACATTACTCTCTACATGGAGACAGGAATCAGTATGTGGGGGGCAGGTACAGACCAGACTCGTCATCATCATCATCATCATCATCATCATCATCATCATCATCTGGGTTGTTCCAGTAACTCAGTGGAGAACAGTATACAAGACTGCATTAGCATAAACTCAGTGTGTTTGAAGATCATCAGCGTCCTCACTCATGCTGCTGGACTCCTCATCAACGGTCATCTTAGAGAAGCTAAAAGTTATTGATTTATAACAGAGGTGTATGGGGAGCAGGCTCGCCTCTTTTTGGCCTGTGATGCCTCATCTGGTTTGTATATTATAAGAGATTATTGTAGAAATTGATCATATAGCCTGGTGTTAATGTAAGACAACCAGCGCCATACTTCATTTAAGTAACACCACACGTAAAAATCACCTCTCATGTAGAAGCTGTTCTTCTACCTCTCACATAGAAAGGTCTTCACTTTCATCTGACCTGTGCACTAATCATGTGCAGCAACTTGGAGAAGTGGTATTCAAATCATTCAGAAGGCCTGACCTGTGTGATGGTGAGTCACTGGATGTTGCTTTGGTGGAGAGGGTTTGAACCTCCCAGGTCCCTTGGAATTAATGTGGACGGTTGTCCTGTCTGATAGCTGTTCAGTGAGCCATGGACTGATAATAGGACAAAGGCACGGGATACAAACAGTTCAGACAGTGCTACACACGGTTAGGGTTAGCATGCATGCACAGGCACACACAGACATACAGACTTTAATTTCAGCATTGTAGATAGCTAAGAGACTCAATCAAAGACTGGTTTTAGTGAGGGCCTGGTCTGGTATATCCAGACCGTTCTCCACAGTGTCTGCCTGCACCACCATCATTCTGACATAGGGGAGAAAACACTGGTTTTCTTTGCATTTCTTAGAAGTAAAGTAGAGGTTTGTGGCACAACTTCACCTTCTTCCAAGGTTTATGGAGAGAGGAAAAACTCTAAAGAGTTCAAACACCAGCAACACCTGCAGTAAACAAGAACTTTATCAGACCGACATGTTTTGGCTGACAGTATTCATTGTAGACTTGTCTTGGTGAAATACTTGCATGTGATCAGGTGAGCACTGATTCCTCGCAAAGATGCCACAAAGACAGCAAAGACATACACTGACTGCGTGATTGCACATGTTCCAGGTCTTTGGTTTGAAGGCCCAGGTGTCCAAATCCTACCTGCAGACAGTGGCAGTTGATGCCTGGGGCAGGTTTTCCAGTGCTCATTGAGGTCATATCAAGCCAAATACGTGTCCCTGTGAAAATGTATTCTTATTTTTTCAGCTACAAATGTTAAATGGACTTCACTTACAGCTTATAGCTCTTCTCTAGTCTTATTGACCACTCACTACAAACCACAGTCAAACTCACACACTTCTGATACACTGGGGCTATGGGGTTCAGTATTTGATTTGATTTGATTGACCACCTCAGTGGAAATTTGTCTTTGGCTTCTCCCAGAGTTAAATACCTCCACATAACACAACACACTATTAAAAACATACAACATGTACATCATACAACAGTGCAAATGAGCAGTTAGCAGCAGAAAGGTTAAATGAACACCATGGGATAATTTACTCCTTATTAAAATCATAATTTGGAACCCTTGAATTTGCTAATAAATCAGTGGGAGGAAGACGTGGAGACACAGTCCTGATGAAGTTTGGAAAAAGACTTTAGACAAGATGCATCCCTCTTCAATCTTCTTAGGACACAGAATTATCCAGTTTAAGGTTTTGCATCATCTTCACTGGTCTAAAGCAAAGCTAGCTAAATTCATGCCTAGTGTTGATCCTGTGTGTGACCGATGCAGGCGAGCACCAACCACCCTTTCACATATGTTTTGGTTCTGTCCAAAACTAAATACAGTAGTTTCTGGCAGTCAATATGTAAAACCTTCTCAGATATTTCGGAGGCACCAACAGAATCTTCTGCTATTAGCTTTTGTATCTCTTTTAGCTCGACTTCTACTGCTTGAAAGGAGGGCTACATTTCCTCCAACACCTGTTACACAACGTTGGACAAAATTTGCAATATAACGAGAGGGTGTGCTCTGAAATTTCATGCTATATGGCAACCTTTTTTAAAATGGATGCTACTGACACTGCAGTTTTGTAAAACTGACCCCATATTATATATTATTTATTTATCTATTTGTAATTCTTTGACTTGTTTTCATTCATGTTTTTCTATTAATTGTATTGTTAAATTGAATTCTGATGTTTTGTTTTTTTGTCTCACCTACATTTTTTGTCACATGGAATTTATCTATATTTATATGTAATAATTGGAAATCAACTCTGATTACAAACAGAATTTCCTTTGTTCAACTGTATCAGTGATTTATTACATTCTGGATGACTTTATATACCAATAAAAAGACCTTGTATAAAAAATAAGACAAGTGACAGGTGTTCTCTGATGCAAGTAGTTTGTGTATGGCATAAAGAATAAAAGACTTCAGACTTTTTTATAGTTCTGTCAACAAAAACCATGAATTGTCTTTACCCTCTGCTTCATTAACACCTCTGTGTGGAAACTCAAAAATGAAGCCATATTATGAAGAACCCGTGAAATAACACTTCTCCTCCAACAACTGTCAGTGCCATTTCTGACGAGGCAGGAGGAGCAGGAGGCAGAGCCTGGTGTGACTAGAAAACTGTTCCCATCTACAGTGGTGGACGAGAGCTGTAATGCAGTGTGGCAGCTCTCCATTGGATCTGTGTTATTCAGAGCTTCTCTCTGTCTTCTGGGTCTTTCTGTGTTAGCAGCTCTGAGGATGAACACCCTCAAACTCTGCTGCATGTCTGCTATAATTGTAAAAACCCAAATCTTATATTATTTAGCTGAGTCCATTACAGAATGATAAAATATTGTCACATTGGAACAATTCTTTTGAATCAATGATTATGTTTTTCAGAGACCACAGTTACCAGCCCAGGTGAATTAAATCAAACCTCGACCTTAGAAGCCAAATGACTTTCAAACATGTGAAGCTTAAACACTACAGAACAGTCTCTGTCTTCAAGTTGCCTTAAATTCAAAAATATCTTACTGCTATTGTGCATCATCTTACACATTTCCCAACATTCATCCTGACAAAGATCTCCATCCAGCAAGTTTACTCTATACAGCACCAATTCAAACCTCAGCCATCTTTACTTTCTCCTATAGCTGAGCTACTTGTTGGGAGAGTGGCCCTGAAACATCACTACACTGTTGACTCATGTGTATTGTGTGTGTGTTAAGGATGAATGGGAAATGCTTGGACTCAAATGCAGACTCTGAAACTGTGATGAAAATAAAAGGGGTTTTAAGGAAGCAGGCTCAGAAATGTTCTTCTAGACAAAGACATCCTGTAAAAACACATTTACAAGATTTGTGGTTAGAAAATGGAACAAGAAAATATATAGAAAAAGCACACTTTTAGTTCTACAGTTATAAAATTAGTCAGATAGTTAGTTATTTAATTACTTATTACATAAAAATATGACAATACTAGCTCAGTCCATACAATTAAACTCAGGGTTTGGTATAAGTCTGGCTACTGCTACTTGAGTATTTATTTGCAGACTGGTAAAATAGCATATAGGATTTAATGCTTATTTATTAATGATAGGGCGTTTCAATGCATTTTCAGACACTGCCAGCCTATCTGTGCAGATCTATTCAACACTATTAATGAATCATACACAAGTGAGACTTGTATTCATATATCATATCACATAGCATGAGCAAAATCAGCTGTGACTTACGACCTTGATACTGCTGTGAACCAATGACAGTCTCAAACATGTCTCTACATTCAGCTTTATCTACACAAAATTCGAGATCTGTTAAGCTTGAGGGACTGAATAATGTATTTTATCACAAAATTTGGCATAACATACAGCTATATTCACAGTTAATTGTCCAAGAAAAGTCCAAGAGTCCCAGCCTAAAAGTGCAGCATCAGGCAACTTCTCAACAACCCCGACAGTCAACACCCAAGGCTGTTCATCAATGACCACAGTTAAATCAGCGATGGGATAAGGATGCTTATCCCCATGCATGCACAAAAAGTCCTCTGTCACTGTTTTGTAATGTCATAATCTCACTGTCTTTACCACCACCTCAGGCCGAGGTGCATAGCAAGCGCCTGTTAACTTAGCTTTGCGTATGGGACACATGGAAGCTTTGTGGCCTGGGTGCTGGCAGTAATAAAAAGCTCCTTACTGATTCCTCTTTGATTTAGAACCAAGGTTACCTGGAGGCTCCTGGCTGGTGTCCTGCTTTGCAGGTCTGGACTGGGGTGTCTGTTGACGTTGCTGTGCTGCTGGAGAGTGGCGCTGGTCCACCTCTCCGTATTGATGTACTGTAGTGTGTAGTGCTAGCTTGGCCGCTGCAAGACTCCCCATTGGCTCGTGCTCCTCCACCCACTTCTTGACCTCGACTGGAAGCACCTGAAGTGGCTGCTCCAGGATGATGGTTTTGCTGATCTCCTCCTTGGTGCACTGCTATGGCTGAATCCAGCGTCAGTAGAGGCCCCTCAAGTGATGGTAGGTCTCAGTAGGGTTCTCACCAGGTGGGACCATGGAGGACCTGAACTACTGCCGATACATCTCTGGAGTGATGTCAAACTTTGTCAACAACATGGCTTTCAGGTCAGTGTAGGAATGAGCTCTCTCCTCATCCATGGCAGTTTAGGCCTCCAATGCCTTCCCAGTTAGCAATGGAATGAGTCGACACACCCACTCACTTTCTGGCCATTCCCACCTTTTGGCAATGCACTCAAAAACACAATAAATAGTTCTCAATGTCCTCCCCCATCTGGTATTGAGGAATTTTGGGGTCACTGTAGTGTCTCAATCCTGGCCTTGGTTGCTCAGGTCTGCTGCTCATGTTGCAAGTCTCAGGAAACGGAATTGATGCTGCGGTGCTGCTGAGGTGCTGATGTTGGCAAGTTCAGCCTGGGGCTGGTCGCGGTCAGTGTGGTTGGCGTGGCAGCAGCTGGCAGGGACAAAAGAGATGCTGCTGGTGACATGATCATAAATAGCGCGCGAGAACGCATTATTTAATATAGGGCGTTGCTACGCCCATGTTTGGCCTTTCAAACACCTGTATGATCAACATTGTGGTGAACATACAGCGTTTTCATCATCTGAGGTGAGTGAGTGTACTTAGGTGGATCAATGTATGTCTACCGGAGAGCAAGACCAAGTGTGCACCCATGGTCGCGCTAATGAAAAGGAGATCATTGCGATGGCATTGTAGTAATTACTCAGCAAACCAGGAAGCGGTGTGCATTGTCGCTTGCAGCCAGTGACCGAGATAAAGAGATATATGTGTCGCTAAGCACTGCCTGCAAGCACTGACAGGGCTGTTGGAAAAGCTCTGTCACAAGTCCATAAGATGAATGGGCGCTGGGCTCCCTCTAACCAATGTCTCATCTTTTGTAGAGCCAAAACCACTGCCAGCAGCTCCCGATTACCAGCGTCATAATTCCTCTCAGCAGCTGAAAGGCAGAGGGAGAAGAAAGCACAGGGGTATAGCTTGTTGTTCTCTGGAGAGCGCTGTGAGAGGATAGCACCAACACCTGAATCTGAAGCATCTACTTCCACAATGAATTGTAACTTAGGGTCTGGGTGTGTTCCTTAAGCCAAGTGAATGCAGTCTCAGCTTTGGTGGTCCATGAGCGTTGCACAGATCCAGTTTAGAGAAAACTGTGGCTTGGTGTAAGGGAATAAAAGCAGAGTCGATGAGTGGCAGAGGGTATTTATTCTTGACTGTGATTTCATTAAGACGACGGTAGTCATTGCATGGGTGTAAAGGTTTATCCTTTTCTGCAAAGAAGACGCCTGCCCCAACATCAGCCTGTGACTTATGGATGTACTTTTCCACTGGTTCTTGTTAGGGACCTGAAAGATTAAACAACTGGCTGGAGAGCCTTATCCTTGCGGAACACCTCCAATAGGTCATGGTACTCAGAAGGAATTTGAGAAAGGTCTGTAAGTTCAGAAGGGGGAGGAGTCGCAGAAGGGCCTGGGGTAATGGCAGAGTGTGACAACGAATGCTCCAGTTAATAATGGAGCCCATGGACCATTCTATATGGGGTTTATTTAGCTCTAACAAGGATATTTCCAGTACGATGGGAGAATGGGATGAAGGCAGAATGAACAGTTTAATGGGTTCTTTGTGATTACCAGATAGAATGAACATAAGTATGGCCATCCCCACCTTGAACTATGAAGTGAGTAACATGAGCTAGAAGTTTACCATCTGCTGCGTTGACTGCCTTAGGTGGATCAATGGGCTCAATGGGTATTCCAACTTGTTTAACCAAATTCGGGTCAATGAAAATATCATCAGCCCCAGAGTCAACAAGGGAAATGAGTTGGTGTGACTCACTGATAATCATGATGGTGAATTGCAGTTGGATACGACAGGGAGAGATTTTCACAGTGGTTGTGATATGGCCCATCAGCAACCTCTTGCTCACTAATGAGGGCTGTCATTTGGCTCTAAAGTGCAATTAGATTTATAGTGGTCAGGGGCTCCACAGTAGAAACAGAGTCTTGAATGAAGACATCACTGTCGCTCAGCAGGGTCAAGGCGAAGCCATCCCAGCTGCAGGGGCTCCTCCATGGGAGGTTGTACAGGGGATTGGGAAAAAATGGGATCGGAATGAGAGGCAGCAGGAGAACATGGGAGCTTGACTGGATGGAACTCTAAGACACATGGGGCTCTCCCTTTCTTCACCACTCTCTAATGCAGTTATCAAGCTCAATGGCTAAAGGAATCAGGGACTCCAAGTCATTGGTTTCATCTCTTGCAGCAAGTTAATCTTTAAAATAGTCAATTAACCCATGAAAAAGGGCCCCCTGTAAAGAAACCTGGTCCCACCAACTGTCTGCTGCTGCTATGCGAAAATTAATTGCGTAGTGTGCTACAGACAATGAACCTTGCTTTAAAGAGAACAGGTGCTGGCCTGCCTCTTTGTACTAAATAGGGTGATCAAAAATTCCAAAATGAACTGTGGATATGAACTACAAGCAGGTGAGTTAGAGTTCCACACAGCTGTAGCCCACTCAGAGGCTTTACCAATAAGTATCCCCATTATAAAGGTTATGCAGGATCTATCAGTGGCATAGGTCAATGGCTGTTGCCTGAATGCTAGTGCACATCTTAACAAAAATGCTCCAAATTCTCCCAGTTCCTCTGAGTAAGGTTGTGGTATAGGGATGAATGGTTCTTGGGGTGAATGAGAGGGGGCCTGAGAGGTGGATACCTCAGGTGGTGACTGAACTGGAGGATTGAGGAATATTGCAGCAGTGGTGTGAGAAGCAGGAGAATCAGTGGCAGAGAAGGAAAAATGAGACGATACCTGGGAGAGTTGGGTTCCAAGTTGATTTATATAAGTTGAAAGTCCTCCATGATTTCCTGCAGGTTTTGTTTATGGCGTCCAATTGTTTGTCCTTGAGCGGCAAGAGCTCTGTGGAGTGGATTGGAATCAAAGTCAACTGGGTCCATTGCTGGCCAGATTGTTCTGTTAAGGCTAAATGGGAAATGCTTGGACCCAAATGCAGACGCTGTGAAACTGTGATGAAAATAAAAGGGGTTTTATTGAAGCACAAGGTAGATGAAGCGGAAAGGAAGGCTGGATGTCAGAGCATGCCTGAAGATGGCAGGTGAGTGGCGTGGCTAGAGATACTCGAAGACTCAGGAGTGGTGTGGCAGTGATTCCTTCACAGGAGCTGGTTGCACAAGGCACAGACAGGAGTAGACTTCTAGTGACAGAGACAAAAAGGCAATGAGCAAAAACAGACTTAGCAAAAACACAAATTAGACTACTATACGTATTCTCGCCAATCACCATACTGCATGAGAGACGGAAAAATCTGGCGAGGAGTACAGGAAATCCAGGGGTTCTTGTAAGGACTGTGATGAGATGATTAGTTGCAGGTGTACAAGGGTGCTCTGGAGATCAGGTGGAGCCACGCCTCTTACGGGGATATGTGCAAACAAACCAGACGGGCGAGACAGAGACAAGGGAAAGAGAAACACCAGGGCAAAACAACACACACTGTCGTGTTCTGCCATGGCAGACACTTTTTGTTAGTTTTATTTTTGACTTTTTGCACTTCCTGTTTTATTTTGTATTGGTTTCCTTGTGTGTCTGTGTGTTGCTTCCTGTCTTGGTCCTGTGTCTGTGGTGATTGTCTGCCCCGCCCTAATGTGTTTCACCTGTGTTCAATCACCCTTGCCTCCCTTGTCTATATAGTCCCTGTGCTTCCCTTTGTCTGTGTCGGTTCGTCTGTTTAGTTCAGGGTTTGTTCACGTCTGTTCATGTCATGTTCACGTCTGGATTTTTGGTTAAATAAACCTGCCTGCACCGTCTCCCAAGAGTTGACTGTATTTGGGTCCTACTTACCTCAACAACCGTGACACACACAAGGAAAACACAGAAGGAAAAGGAGATCCCAACCCAGACACATGACTGTTTTTGCACTCTTACGTCATTACACTTGGCTGAAGCTGAAACATCACAAGTTGCTGCTGCAGATGAAGCTGCCGTGGAATCTGTAGCTGTATCAGCTGACAGAGAAAGGGAAGAAGAAGAAGGGTTGTATCTTCACCTTGTTGTTGTCAGAAGTTTCAAGTCTGATTCTCTTGTTGCCAGAATCCAGATGTGTTTGGCACCATGGAGACAAAGAGTAGTGTCCATTAAGAGAACAAAGGAACTAAGACATAGTGGAGACAATAAGATGCATCAAAGACACACAAGATATACAGCAAGAATCCCAACCGGTGGAGAGGAAGTGACAGATATATCTCCCTGTTTCTTTATATGGGTTCAGTTTGTTTGCAGCTAATAGTTGATTCATGTTTTCTTCCTCTCTCTTTGCAGTTTGTGTAAATCCTGTCTGCTTTGTTTTTATTTCTTGTCTTTTGCTTGCGACAATTGTCACCATCCCTGTCTCCTACAAACTAAGTTTACAGTATATACAACTGTAAATGTTTTATCATTTTGCAGCATTAGCTGTTTTTTTCTTGCAGCTCGTCTCTCAATTCACTCTTTCAACTCCTTTTCTTTCTCTCTTCTCTTCTCTCTCTCCTCTGAAGTCCAGTCTTTCTCCAAACTGCACACTGAGCAAATGTTATCATGAAGTGTACATGCATGTAACCAGTTGTGTGAAGTGATGCTTTGACTTTGTATATTTTGCTGTTGTTATCCGGGCTGTCTGTCAGGTCTCTAAGCTGGCATCTAAGATTTTGTCTGAAGTCACTATGTCTTTTCTTTTATTTCACTTTTTTAATCAACCCTCAACAAAGGATGGCAGCTTAATCCCAATGACCCTGTACACAATGAACTTCAATTCAATTCAAACAAGGATACAAGTCTTAAAGCAAACATCTTCATATTACTGGAACCAGTCTGTTTTATTTGTGTTGTGTCTTCCTGTCTTTGGTGTTATATGTGTTTGTACAGTGTGGAAGAGTAAGACAGACCTGAAGCACACATCTGGATTCTACACAACATCCTAGCACAGAGCTGGTCTGTGAGCTGAACCTGACATGGTGACATTAGTGAGGTTGGGGATGCGTTTCAGTACATAGGTGACCCAGGCCAGCCGTAGGATCAGCATACCCAAACGTTTGACTCTCCCAGCCAATCAGAAGTTTAAAAAAATGTTTTTTGTTGTTCAGCCATCAGGAAAATAGCACAGGAAATATTCTACCTCCTGAGCTCTCCCTCCTTACTTAGACACAAGCACACATGCTAAAAATCTCAGGGTTCTTTTTTAATTATCAAAGATCTTCACCAATGGTTCAGTAATTTACTCAGTTCTGCTCTGTAGTTCTAGTCAGTGTAAGTTAGAGTAGTCAAAGCCTGTGATATTAACATTAAAATTCAATACCACAAATTTTATTTCAAGGTACTTTCATATTCCGTACAAAAATACAAAGAGAAAGGAAAAAGGTTTTATGACCAATTTTATAACTAATCAATAATCAACTCCATTAAAAAATCTGAATAATCTACTAAATGGTTCTTTCACTTGAACTGAAGTTAACTTGTAATTCATATGATTTAAATTGAGGATCAATAATATAATATTTAAAATTATTTTCTTTGATTTATAAAAACAAACAAAATCTATTTGGAAATTTTAAATTGAATCTTCACTCTCAACTCCTCCACTTACACACACACACACACACACACACACACACACACACAGACCGACAGACAGACTGGTGAATGTCAGGTTGTGGTCCGTGCAGACTCAGAGCTCAGTTCCTGCTGACAGTGTGCAGCCGGCTGCTAGATGCTCCATTGTCTTGTGTAATTAAATTGACAGAACCACAGCCTCATGTGGCAGAGTTCATGCAGCTGACCAACTGCTCTGCTCCACTCAGACTGTAATGTTGTATGAGGGGGAGCAGGCGGATGTTCATATCTCACTGGGATAAAAGACTTTTTCAGATTCTCAAATGAAGCCAAGTATAAAGAACAAAGGAGTCAACCTGCCATGTGTCTCATCTTTCAAGGACAACGATTATACAAGGGTTTGCATACATGTTCACACAGTGTTCGGCCTTCAGCCACGTCTTCATCTATGAAGCCAATGCTTTCTTTTATTGCTCTGGTTCTATAGATAGGATGATTGATGACACATTTATTGAAGAGGTAATCAATAATACACTGGATGGTATTAATTAATGAGTCTAATTAGTCATTTTGAGCAAATGACGTGCAAATAGGCAAATACATGGGCATGCATATATCAGGGCTCTAGTCAATAACCATTATTATTATCAAGGTAAAGCCCTGAGGCTTTGGAGAATGATTGAATTAAGTCAAGGACAAAAGATACTTGACTGCTGTCTTTCAGAAAAATAGTAGTGTCGTCTGCTTGTTGGCTGATTACAACTACTCTACCTACAGCAGAAATTCCTTTTAGAATAATCATAGTGATGTGATCAGCAAGGACTTAAACAAATTTGGCGAAATTGGGCAGCCTTATCTAATTAATTTTTTGAGGTTAAATCAGGGAGAGGTACCTTTTCTCAGTTTAATGGAACAATTTGAATTACTATATAATATTTTAATTGCACTGCAAAAAATATTCCAAAACCAAATTTCTTAAGGAAAATAAAGTTATGATTTATGGAGTCGAAAGCTTTATAAAAGTCTAGAAACAGTATAAAGCTGTTATGAAGTATTAAATGCTAGTAATCCAGGATATCTAAGACCAAACATATATTATTTGAGATATGTCTATTTTGCATGAATCCAGATTGTGTCTCTCCAATTACAGAGTCTAAAACAGATTTAATCCTCTTGGTGAAAACTGAAGCAAGGATTTTATAATCATTGTTAAGAAGGCATATGGGATGCCAGTTTTCAATGAGAAGTAAATCTCTTCTGGGCTTAGGTATTAGAGTAAGTATGCCTTGATTCAAACTGGGAGGGAAAGTGCCTCGATTAATACTTTCTATTTAGACTTTAAGTAAAAATCGTGCAATTTCGTTGGAAAAAAGTTCAAGTCACTGGGGACTTGTTATTTTTCCACTGATCTATAGAATAAAGTATCACACATATTACTGTCAGCAGGAAATATACTTTGGGTGTTGATTGGATTTAAAAATTGTTCTGTGATTTGTGCAGATTTTTGGGATGGGATGTAATGTTAATTTAAGGAAACTTCAAGAAGCTGGGTGTGCTTGGATGTAAAAGAGATAATATCCATCTGTAGGGTTGAAAGGTGGCAACTGGTTTAGTTTTACTTGACATTACATTATTCAGAGCACTTTGAGGACATAACCTGAACGAAAATATCAATATCAAATCTGCAGAGTACGGAGAAAACAAGTACTAGAATAATTTTATTTTCAAATACGAGACAATCCCGTATTATATGGGACGGGTGGCCGGATGGCGGGTGACCGGTGGCATTCACCTGTTTGCATAGCCGCAAAATCAAGTCACCTGCAGAAAATCCAGCGCGTTCGTATTCTTCTTCTTTGGCAATTTCGGATGGCTTTGCCTGATGAATGGATAACGATACAGCCTCACTACATTGCTGTAGGGGCGTACAGCCACAATTGCAGTTACAAACGTCAAATCCACCAAGTATAGAGAAAACAAGTACGAGGATTTTGTCGGGAGGCAGAGGCGGCACGAAATTTGACGGAGGAAAAACCCTGTTGGTTTGACGTTTTTCTAATTGGAAGAAAGAAGAATTGCTTTCACCTTCCCCAAGCCATTTTAATGTGGACCTCACAAAGGCTCCCTCTACTCCTTTTTTTTTCATTTCATCTAGCTTACTTTGTAAATTTGCCATAGATACTTTGTCTCCATTTGTGTAGTTAGCTGGATCTTCTTTGAAAGTATCATATTGTCAATGATAATCGCATTTTCTTCTGCTTTTTTAAGTCTGCAATTTTCATTATTGGCTTGCTTCAAGGTCCTTGTAAGGGCTGGGAAGAATATCAGAGAACGTCATCTCTGCTGCATTCATATGTACTCGGACATCGGAGTTTCACTCTTGTAAACGTCTAACCAGCCCCAACTTTTTACTTTTAGACTGGCAGTTGGGGTGGCAAGACACTTTTTAGGGGTGGCAGCTGCCACCCTAAGCCGCTGTGGTAGATCCACTCCTGCATTCCGGTCTAAGGCCCTTTGCTGCATCCCCTCTCCGTCATCACATGCACCAGGTGCCCGCAACAGTGACCGCACACACGGCTGGTCTCTACAGTGAATCCACGAGGCCTCTAGCTGCTAGCTTCCATTGTTTTAATTAACCAGAAGCCCTTTAAATAAAATGTGAATGAGAGCAAATTTGAAGAAGCTTTTCCAAGCTTTACCGAGATATTGTGTCCATGAAAATGGGACGACGAACTGACAGCCTGAAAACAATCTGTGCCCGGCTATGACTGTCGCCGGGGCGGAGGAATAAAAAGAGGAACAGACCGACTGGTATCTCCACCCTGAGCTCCTGCAGCAGACTGGTCAGGAAACTAATGATCATACAGTAACAGAGTTTACATGGAGTAGTGAAGCAGGTCAGTGTCTGCCAGATGATTAAATCCATAATGGGATGAAGATGTATTTTCTGGCAAACGATGAAACCAGGGAATAACAAATCGATCAGTCCAGCTGCCTCGATGAGTCCACTGTACAGAATGACTGTGTCTCTTGAACCATCACACTGCAAATCTCTTAATTTTATTACAATGAGCTCAGTGGAGGAAACTGCACATTTACAATCCCTTTATATACTAAATAAGATAACTAACTTCATATAGAATGACCATGTTTGGACATAAATGTTGGCTCTGTGCCTCTATAGGTTATTAGGAATCAGCAAAGTCATGAATATGTAACTAGAGGTTATTCAGCCTATAAATTGTATGGTTTTGGGGAAAAACGGGAGAAGATCCTTTTTGGCTTTGGGTCCTCTCACAGGCTGTTTTGATGCTTGTTAAACGATGCTGTGTCTTTTTGTAATAAACTTTTTTATATACAACTGAGCCGGTGTCAGCAGAGATTCCTTCATCATCATCATCACATCATCGCTACAGAAGAAACCACAGACTTTGGCGACACGACCTCCGGACGTGTTGCGTCCTGCAGCGCCGCCGACGCACTTCAACGCACCTATCCCCGCTCCAGGTCGACCAAGTGAAAAGGGTGAGCATTTCTCACACATTGGGGTGCTTATTTGTTCGTTGAATTTGGTGTCTGCTGTAGGCGCACCGTAAAGACTCATGTGTGTGTGTGCCATGATGTATTGATGGTGGAGGGAGACTCCGCTCTAAATTTGATTTATTGCGTAGTGTACAACGCAAAAGGGGGGAGTAGTATAATAGAACAGAAGAGAAAAAGGAATTAAAGGAAAAGGAAAAGAAGTATAATATAAAAGAAAAGAAGAAAAAGGAATAGAAGTGAAAGAAAAGAAGTGAAAGACATAATAAGTTTAAGGAAAATTGTAGAATAGCCTAATTAGTAATGTTGGTGATTTAAATAACCATGCAAGATTAATGAAGATGGGCCCTCAACTTCTTAACGGTAAGACATGTGTAGATTAGACATTGAGTGAAAGTTGGCTTAGAAGGATAGTCGAATTGGGTTAAGATAAATAAAAAGAGAAATTTAAAAGGAACAACCCTGGGCCCAGGGCAATTGGATAATTGTAGAAATAAAGAGGATAAAAAGGAAAAAGGATATAAGGAAAAAGGATATAAGATGAAAAGGATATAAGATAAAGTCAGCTGCAGATTAGGTCAAAACCCTAGGAAAAGGCGATTTTAGATGGGCCGCAAAACCAAGGAATAATACTCTATTTCGAGGTCAGTTCAGGGAACTGGAGGTGTAGAAAGAAATCATTGTCCACGGACAAGTGATATCTACATCTCATAAGGTAGCATAAATTAAAAAGAAAGGAAAAAGAAAAGGATAAAGGAGCGGCAGAAAAACGCATGTGATAAAAGTGTGAATGAGACATCTTTCAGAGTTTAGGATTAGATATTGGTTGTGTGTTGAAATGAGGTTGAATTTGTTATGTGTTACAAGCTTGTTGTGTGTTTTTACTTGTTGAATGATTTATCTCTGTGAGTGTGGAGCCAGATTCCACAGTTGCTGCGTCTGTGTGTGTGTGTGTATGTGAGTATGTGTGTTTAAAGGTGTTGTTTAATGTGCACATTGTCCTGTCAGTGAGGGGAGAACTGCAGTGAGTTAGGAGGTTTATATTAATGTAATAACTATTATATTGAATAGATCTGTGCAAGTTCTCATTCGTCCAGGTCATAGTTATCTCTTTCTCAGATTAAATCGAAGGCAACTGGACTTGTATTTGTCTGTGGAAGACGTTTCGCTTCTTATCCAAGCGGCTTCATCAGTTCTTATGTATTGAACTGATGAAGCCGCTTGGATAAGAGGCGAAACGTCTTCCACAGACAAATACAAGTCCAGTTGCCTTTGATTTAATCTGAGAAAGATATATTGAATAGAATATATATATAGGTTGTGATTAAGAGTGGGAGATTTAGTAAAATACAGAGAAAGGTATTCTGTTTTTACTAATAAAAACTCATGAGCCTTTTGAAATGACGTTTTTAGGTTAAGGTTAACAACTTATGAGCCTTTAGAAAGGACATTTTCAGGATCGGTTAAAACATATGAACCTTTTTGAAAAGGACGTTTATACTTTGCTGAAGATTATGAGCTTTATGGAGGTTATTTTGAATTGGTAATAAAATATGAGCCTCTGACAAGGGGACATTTTTAATGGGTTAAAGTATAAGCCTCCAGGAAAGACGTTTTGAAGAGAAGTGGAGAAAGTATTAGGGATATTTGTGGGCGTATACATGAGTATAGATTAATAAGTGATAATCCTATATTATTGGATGATTTAAGGGGTTAATAGAGTGCATTTATTTGCAATGCTCGCTATGGTTAATCTAAAGTAAGGCTTGGTAACGGACTGACCAGTTAATGTGTTTGAGTGGTTATCGGAGTATTGTTTTTGGAATTATACTCTACTGAGAAGTGGTAAAGGAGTGGCTATTAACCGCATGTGGATTGGTTGAATTAAAGCATTTGGGGATTGTTGGTCCCTTGTGGGATTTTGCTTATAGGAAAAAGGGTAACGTTGCTTATTGTTTTAGAGATTGTGTGTGTGGTTAGTTAACATCATATGTGGATTGGTGCTGTGATTTGCTATTATAATAGTAAGTGGTTGATTCCTCTGAAGTTGGCAATTCTCTTTCATTCTTTTCTGTTTACTGTGGCAACATAGTGGCATATAAATAGTTAATAAACAAACAAACAAATTGATAGATGGATTAATAATTTTAATTATTGATTGATTGATTAATTGGTTCATTAAAATAGATTCATTGCTAATTAGTTAATTATTTAATTAATTAATTAATTAATTAAAAAAAGAGAGGGGGAAAGTAATCTAAATAATTTAATTAGATTAAAGTTTCAGTAATTAATTTTAACTTATAACTTGAGAACATACAGAAGTCATCACAATGGTGAAAAAGAAAATTTAAAATTTAAATCCAAAAATAATTACTCCTGTTGATGTAGTACAAAAGAGTAATCCTTTGATTAAAGGTATTGCAAAGATGTCAGAGAAATGGCATTAGCGTTGGCCTGAAATTGACCAACCTTGGCCAGTGGAAGGGACTCTTAACCCTGATGTAATTAAAACGATGCAGGTGCTTGTGTCCACCTATAAGGCAGATCAAAAGAAGGGCAAAAAAGGGGAACAACGTTAAGAAAAGAGACAAATAGAGCTTGGCATTCTTCAGTTGTTTGAAAATGAGGGACTGAAACGCTTAAAAGCTACAAAACATAAGAATGACAGAGGTGCAGAAATAATTCAAAAAAATGTAAAAGAAATAGAAAAAGTGATGGCAGAAATTAATACACCGTGTTCACATACGGATCCAATCAAGAGCCCTCCACCTTATGAGAAGGAGGTGGAATACGAGGAAATCTATCCCCAGCTTCCAGTGATCAGTCACGAGGGTAATTATGGCATCAAAGATGAAGAGGACCAAATAATAGAAACAGGAAAAGCACAAACGATTATAAGGATGTATCCAAGTTCTAAAAGTAAGAAAACGACCCGCCTGGAAACCAAGGGTAAATTGAGGATCAGGAAGATGGTCTCCGAAGATGATGATGATCAGAGTGATCTAGAGGGGGCCATAGGTGGATATGACCCTGCAGTCAGGAGGATACTGGCTAAAGCTGAAAAGAGAGGAGATAAAACATGGACAGAAGATGATAGCTCAGGAAATGATAGCTCTAATGAGAGTGAGGATGGAAACGATGATGGACATTCAGAGATTGAGGATCTTTCGATGTCCAGAGAATTTGTTCCTGCAACATCCAGTACTAGAATAAAAAAGGATAAACAGAAGTCTCTAAAAGAGGTCGAAAAAAGTATTGATCAATGTCTATCGTTCTTGGAGTTGTCTACTGGAAAAGAAAGCCAAAGAACGCTGGAGAAACAACTAGGAGAACTAGAGATACAGAAGAAAAAGTTGCAGGAAAAAGATTCCCAAGAAGTACTATCGAAATATACATTGCGCCCAAGAAAAAAATGTACTACAAAAAAAGATGATTCCGGTGATTGTCCGAGGACAGAATTTGGAGTATAAGCCTTGGCAGCATACAGATATGTCAGATGTGATGGAGAAGTTACCAACTCTTCAGGATGGAGCACATCCTTGGACTTCAAAGATGGATGAGCTCATGGTGGGAACACAGTTTGCTATGGGAGATATTAAGAAACTGCTGGGTTATCTCCTTGGGGTTCCAGCGATGGAAGAGATTCTACAGAGAGCGGGACTTAATCGATATGTGGGAACTGCTGTGAATGATCCAGAGCTGCTTTCTGCACATAGAGCTTGAGTGTGGAGAGCGCTGAAAGACACATTTCCGACAAATGTACATCCAGATAATGTTCTTATTGAGGCACTGGGACAAGAAGAAAATCCGAGGGCCTATCTGTCAAGAGCCTTTCAAAAGTGGAGAAATGTCACAAGAAATTAGTCAAATGGAGCAGTCAATTTTACAAGCCAAAATACAGAAGGGGCTGCCCCAGCCAGTGAGAAGTAAACTAGCCGAAGTGGTTGGTCTTGGAAGCATGACAAAGAGTGTTTATATGGATCATATAGCCCAGGCATCACCAAATGGCGGACCGCGGTCCGGGCACGGACCCAGTGACGGTTCTGCCCGGACCCGTAAAAATTATATAATAATTATAATATTAGGCCAGCTAATTTAGTTAATACAACAGAAACGTCATCAATAGCCAAGCCAATCAAATCGATTGTTTACCTTTCAGCACCAGAGAAGAGGGGGGGGGGGGGGGTGAGTGAAAATGGCTTGCTCAAAAATGAGAAAAGTAGACAGTGAAAACTGAACTTTTAAAGATGAATGGACGGACCAATAAATGTTCGTCCTGCCTGCAGCCACTTCAAAACCTGTGTGTCTCATATGCTGTGAAACTGTGGCGTTAATAAAAAGTAGCAACGTTAAGCGTCACTATGAGACCAAACACGGATCGTTTGATGAAACATACCCGCAGAAGTCCGCAGTGAGGGCAAGTAAGATTATGGAAATGAAAGCACAGAATGGCCGGTCTACCCGTGTCCTCACACACGCATTTACAGGCCAGCAACGTGCAGATGAGTGCTCACTTAAGATTGCGTGGATTTTGGCGCAACACAAGAAACATTCAGCGATGGGACAGTGGTGAAGGAGTGCTTAAATGTGGCTGCAGAGATTTTACTTGACAGTAAACAAAAAAACGACATGTGTGAAAAAATCAAGCAAATCCCATTGTCAGCTTCAACGACAACCAGAAAATCTGATCTATTAGCAGAGGATCGACTGGCACAGCTTGATGCAGCTGTTCAAACGCAGTATGCATATCCTTAGCCATTGATGAGCCCAGAGATGTAACAGATAATGCCCAGCTTTTGGTGAATGTGAGATTTCTTCACAAAGAGAAGAAAGAGATGTGTGAGGACCTGTTGGGTTTAATGCCACTAGTTAATACATGGTTAAAATAGGGAGTGGACAGCTCAAAGGTCTTTTGTTTAGAAGAAGAAGAAGAAATTCAGTTACTTGAAATGTAGTAAAGACAACTACAGTAATGTTTTCCATTCAAGTGCCATACAAGTTCAGACTTATCGGTATGATTAAAGTATATAACACTTAAAATTTGACAATAAATGACAGAAAAGTACATATGTTGTTTTTTATTTACATCAGGGTGCACTATTTCGAGTGACAATATAAAATTCGGACCTTTGCTGGGAGGACATTTTTGTAACTGGACCTCTTTGAATTTTAATTTAATACCCCTGATATAGCCCATCAAGTGGAGCTATATAGGAAAAAAGAAAATGATCTGAAAGAGCAGGACCAAGAGATCCTTAGAAAACTCAACCAAGTGCAACTGGTGGATAACAAGAAGAAGGAGAAGAAGCAGGCTGTGGTTATACAGACTCAGTTTCCGCTGAATCAATCATTATCACAACCGCAGCCAAACCAAGTTCAGTTTCAATCACCCCAGCCAACACTAATGGTTCCAAGTTAACCCCAGCTGCAACCGGTTTTTGGTCAGGTGCAGACTTGGAGAGGAAGAGGTAGAGGAACCTTAGGACGAGGAAGAGGAGGAAGATTTGAATCATTTTCTCAACAATCTTCAGAAGCATGTTATAACTGCGGACAGTGTGGCCACTTTGCTCGTGAGTGTAACTACAGAGGGAACTCTAGAGGAAACTTTAGAGGAAACTTCATGGGAGGATTCAGAGGCCAACCAAGGTCGCCCACGGGGCCGGTGAACCCTTACAGGGGTCCGGAACCAGGATTCTAGAGGTGCCCAGAAGACTCGAAAGGGGGGTGTCAGCTGGTAGTATCAGGGCCGGAGAGAGATCCAACAATAGAAGTGAAAATAAATAATCAACTATTAGAAGCAATGGCTGATAGCGGAGCTGCTTTGACCTGTATTCGGCCTGAAGATGCTATACATCTCCCCATGTCTGGTCAATTGATTCGGACAATCGTGTTTTTTGGAATTAAACAGCTGATCCCACTCATGAAACCAATTGAGCTCTGCTATAAACACAAGAGGATTACAATACATATACTGTTATCAGAACATACACCTATAGCGCTGTTGGGGAGTGATGCTTTGTGTAGATGAATTGTACAATAAAATGCACACCGTACGGCTGTCTAGTGGAAGTGCCAAACGAGGTTGTTGATCAATTTTTGATGACAACAGAAGCTGAAGCTTCTTCAGTATTCTGGATAGGGAATCTAAGCGCAGAACTTTTGGAACCAGCTAATCTGTGGGAGAAGTTCATTGTAGCAAACATGCCCAATGCGAAGATTCCAGAGTATCCATTTCACTATACACTCAAGTATTTCAAGAATGCTGCCCAATCGAACCCAGAAAAATGGCTGAATCGTCAGCCAAATCAAGTTCAACTCAGTTCATGTTGCATAATTTTGGGACCACAAGGAGCAGCTATGAAGATAGACAGAGATGACTATTTGAATGGAGAATTTGATATCAAGAAGAGTGTGCCACATGTAACTTTGTTGGTGTCAGAAGAATATGAGCAGAAGCAGAAGAAGCTGTTTTTGTACCAGTGAAAGAAAATCTTGCCATTTGGAGAAGTGAAGATCAATGATTTATTAAAATTATGATTTCTGCTCAAGGATGGGGACAACCACAAGTTGTGCGCATGCCACATGAGTCAATTTGCAGTGCTAAAATGGACTCAGACTCTAGGAGAAAGGAGATGTTGAAGCAAGTGCCAGAATGTTTGTGGGCTCAGCATAATACTGATATTGGATTAGTAAAATCAGCCCAACCAGTGAAAGTTGAACTCCGACCAGGAGTTAAGCCTCCTTGGAAGAACCAGTATCCATTGAAAGAAGCAGCGATTCAAGGAATTCAATCACAAATTGAAGGACTTTTGAAAGCTGATGTTTTAAAGATCACACAGAACCCTACAAGTAATACGGCTTTGTTGCCTTTGAAGAAACCAGATGGTTTTTACCGTATGGTACATGATTTGAGAGCAGTGAACCAAGTGGTAGCCGATTTTCCAGCAGAGGTGCCAGACCCGCACACTTTGTTAGCTCAAATTCCGCCAGATGCTACACATTTTACGGTGTTAGATTTATGTGGTGCATTTTTCAGTGTTCCACTTAGTACTGAGAGTCGAGGTTTATTTGGGTTCACATACAAAGGACAGTTTTATTAGTACAAGAGACTGCCACAAGGGTTCAAACATAGTCCTCACACTTTCAATAAAGTATTGAAGGATGATCTGACAGGGATAGATCAGATGTTAAAAAGTAATATTGTTCAGTATGTGGATGATATCATTATCTGTTCACCAAATGACGAAACATGTCACAAGGACTCAATTAAATTGCTACAAATACTGGCAGAGAAGGGGCATAAGGCTTCTCAGAAGAAGCTACAGTATTGTCAGGAGAAAGTGGTTTGTTTGGGTCAGATAATAACACAGGGTCACAGAAGCATTTCTGAGAGTCAGTTGGAAGCGATTCGTAAGGCTCCTAAGCCTAGAACTGTCAGAGAGATGTTGACGTTTCTTGGTATTGCTGGATATTCCTCAGCATGGATAGAGGATTATGCTAGTTTAACAGGGCCTTTGAGAGCTATGATTAAAGATACTGGTAATGCTCAACTACATTGTAATCTTTCCTGGACACAGGATGGTCTTTTGGCATTTGAAACAATCAAACAGAGATTGCAAGAAGCTCCAGCGTTAGCGCTTCCAGATTATACTAAGAATTTTTTGTTGCATGTGTCTACTTCTACTGGGGGTAAATATGCATGTGCGGTACTTTGTCAGCCAACAGGTACGGGAACCAGTCCTCAACCTATTTCGTATTATTCTACTGCATATTCAGATGTAGAATTGGGATTACCACTGTGTTACAGAGTAATGGTGGGAGTGTCTTTGATGTACGATAAGGCATCATCAGTCACTATGGGTTATCCAGTAACAATACTTACCCATCATAGTCTCAGAAATCTTTTGAACTATGGCAAATACACATTGACTATGCCTAAGCTTAGAGACTATCATAGACTCTTAGAGCAGGAAGATGTCACTCTAGTGAGATGTGCTACGGTGAATCCAGCAGAAAATTTGCCAACGCCAGAGGATGGTGAACCGCATGATTGTGTTCGGGAAGCTGAGAAATACTCAAGACTTAGATCTGATTTGAAAGCCCTCCCATTGCATGAGGCGGACTTGGAATATTGGACAGATGGTTCTTGCTGTCGTGTAGGTGATAAATTGAGTGCTGGTTATGCTGTGGTAAGAGCTCAACAAAAGGGATTTGTTGTAGAGAAAGCTGAAATAGTACCTCAACCTGCATCTGCACAGCTTGCTGAACTTGTAGGGTTAACTGAAGCGTGTTTGTTAGCAGAAGGTAAGCGAGTGACAATATATACTGACTCTGCATATGCACATAATGTGTGTCATTTGTTTGGATCAGTGTGGAGGAGCCACGGGTTTAAGAAAACGGACGGTTCTCCAATACAGCATCACACTCAGATAATGAAATTGTTGCATGCTATGATGAAGCCTAAAGAAATAGCGATAGCTAAATGTGCAGCACACAGAATGGATGTGTCAAAAGTCACCCAGGGGAATAAAGCGGCTGATGAAGCTAATAAAGCAGATCGAGGTGCTACACAAGATTCTACTGGTCTTTGGAGAAATCATGAGGGGCTGATAATAGCGCCCCCAGACCTGTTGGGTTTGATGATTCAGGAAGCACATGGGTTAGCTCATGTTGCAAGGTGGGAAGTTAGAAGAAAGATCAAAAGGGGTATGAATTTTGGGCACCATGTTTGCTTGAACAGATTGACTATGTTATAGGCAGGTGCACTATCTGTTTGAAAAATAACATTCGGAGAGGTGTGATGGTTCCTCCTGGTTATATTCCAACTCCGAGAGGTCCTATGCGAGAGCTAGTTGTGGACTTTGTTGACATGATAAAATCAGTTGAAGGTGAAAGGTATATGCTCGTTGTTGTGGACAGGTTTTCACGATGGCCTGAAGCTTGTCCAACTAAGTGGAAGGATGCTCAGTCGGTTGCCAAGTTTTTGTGTAGAGAAGTCATAAGCAGACGGGGACTTCCGGATCGGATATCCTCAGACAGTGGAAAAGAGTTTGTGGATAAGACTGTGAAACTGATTTTGCAAAGATTAGGAATTAAACAACGTCTGGGTGCTGTTTATCATCCACAAAGTCAAGGGATTTGTGAGAGAATGAATGGTATTTTAAAAAATCGTATAGTGAAAATTTGTCAGCACACAGGTCTCAATTGGGTAACAGCACTTCCATTGGCATTAATGGTGAGTTGCGTGATTTGCATATGACATCTCATGATTTGCTTTCGGGAAGACAGATGCCAACTCCTTGTTTACGAACAAGTGGAAAGGGTCAAAGTTTGTCTCTGTTGGAGGATGAAATGCGAGCATATGTTACATATATGGCTAATTTCCATAAAAGAATATCTACATATGTCTCTGACAGGCAAAGAAAAGAGGAGGTACAGGAGAGGCTCGATGAGCAAAGGAGAAACACAGTGCAACCTGGAGACAAGGTGTTCGTGAAGGTATTTAGAAGGAAGTTCTATAACGAACGCCGTGAAGGGCCATTTGAAGTTGTTCGCAGTACGGGAACTGCGGTCCAGGTTAAAGGGTCTCCAACTTGGTATCATTTATCACATTGTGTTAAAGCACCAACAGAGGAGGTGCCACGCTCGCAGAGCCGAGATGGTGAAAGCTCAAGAGAGCCAGGAGAAATTGTGGGAGAACATGCAACAGGAGAGATGCATGAAAATCTCCAGAGACAAAACCCGGAAGAGGAAACTGTCGAGGTTATGGGTGATGTTGATGATTCTGTGCACACTGTTGATGTTGCCAGAGCTGACTCTGCAGTTACGTAATGGACAGGAGAGAAGGTTTGATGAGATTGACTTTCAACATGTCCCGGAAACAGCAGAATCTGTTTCAGTGGAGTGTGAACCGTCAAAGGTTAAAAAGAGCTGTGAATCTGCCTCAGGAGGATCTGGAGATCCGGTCAGACAAAGGAGTCCGAGACCAGTTCGGAAAAGAGTCAGACCAAAACGCTACGGAGACTGTGATTAGAGTTAAGCTGGGAAGAGCAGCGCATCTTCCTTGTCAATGTGGGAGATGGAATATTGGCAGTAACAATCCTCCTAAGTGGAAGAATAGTCATGGTGAAGAGATATTGTTGTCAGGACCTGAAGTAGATACTGTGCCTCATAGTAAGAGGAAGTATCTTTTGTATAATAACATGAGGTTGTCTAGAATCATGGGTGATTGTTCACTTGTCTTGAGAAATGTTACAGGGGAAGATCAAGGAGAGTATGAGTGTACTTATTTGGAGCCAGAGTTTAAATACGTTCCAATTCAAAATTATTGGAAAGAGGGTTATATAACTCGTAAGGTAACCATTAGGATAAAGGATTGGAGGCCTATTAAGGTTTTCACAGTTGTTAAAGAGGTTCAGGAACAATTTACTACAGTAAGCACCCCGAGAGTGAACAAGACTCAGATGAAGTTGGTTACTTTGCCTTTAGAAACAACCAAGAGTGCTAATATATCAATGCAGATGACTACTTTAACAGCAATTTTGAAGGGGATTAATGTTACAACAGTGACAAAGTCTTTGATGTCTAAAAACTTTATAAATGTGACGCAACCACCTAAGGAGACTTCTTTGATACTTAAGAAAGTAGTAAATGTAACCCAGAAACCTATGTTGAAGGTAGAGTCTGATGTAAACAGTAGTAGTGAGACTTTTGAAGTTGGAGAAAAGATGGTGGAAGAAAATAATGTTGATTCATCTGTGACAGCTCAGCAGATTATTCCAGATGTGGAAGAGGAGTTTTTGATATTGATAGGATGTCAGAAGAGATGATTGTTAACCAAGATCATGCTTTACAAAAGAGAGAAGCTACGTGTAAGGCATATGGATTTGATGCTTCTGTGTTACAAATTACAGATACGTGGGCGGCTAGGAACTTATGGTCCAGCAGTTGACTCATTCGGTAAGATCGGTCCAAAGATTGAATTGTCCATGTGTGGTGAAAGTTCCATCACCAGGCACATGGCCTTCGAGTTTAGAGGCAGCACCTCAACCTTTATCAACTATGTGTCAATCTTATGCTTTATCATGGCTGTTGTATCAGCAGCAATCAGCAACAGACGTAGTGATGTCTTTGTCAATACATCTGTTTAGGCCTAAATATAATTGTTCTTGGTTAGAGGAATTACCTTATATGAATTTGCTTGATCAACAGGAAAATATGTTAACAGCGATCCCGGATGCAATGGCTGTGACATCTGTGACGGCCAACAGCTGTTTTTGTTCAAATAATAATTATGATGGACCTGGTATGTTTATGGGGTTATCAGACTGTAATGAGTATATGATGACCTTGGATAGGCGTGAACAAAAGGCTAGGGATAAAAACTATAAAGTGATGTTTTCAATTCCTAATCAGAAACAACGGAAAACTGTGATGGTGAAGGATCAGGTTTTTGCCTGGAAATGTGACAATAGGAAATTTTAAAGATATTTGGTGGATTTGTGGAAATAAGGCATACATATTTCTGCCATATGGATGGACAGGTTGTTGTTATATAGCAACATTGAAACTCCCATATGAGGTTTTTTCTCTTCAGAAGGGAGACATCCCTGATGATGATCAACCTAATGCTCTTTCTGAAAGTAGGAAGAAGAGCAGAATTTCATAAGTTGGAGGCCTACCATTTTAAAATCAGTCTAGGAGAAAAGTGGGGTATAGGATTGTTTCCATGGTGTGGTGTGACATTTTTGGCGGATCACATTGATAATATTACGTACACCTTACAGGGGTTTGCTAATGAAACCTTAATAGGGTTTAATCATTTGTCAAATACTCAAAAGAGTCATAGATTGACATTGTTGAAGCATGATATGGCTCTCGACTATATATTGGCCAAACAAGGTGGCCTATGTGTAGCTTTGAATCTAACAGGAGATGCTTGTTACACTTTAATTCCAGATAACTCTGATAATATGACTAGTGTCATAGATGCATTGAAACAAATAAGAGATGCGTTCGGCCTATCAAAAGGGGCTGGATGGTCTGCAAATGCTTGGTTGCAGAGCAAATTAGGACCGGTGGGAGCAGTGATGGTTCAAATTCCGGTGGCAGTACTTCTATCATTTTGTGCGATGTTTTGTTTTTGTACGCTGGTGTTGACCTTTGCGAAGGCAATGATATTGAGATGGGTTGGAGTTGTAATGCCTGGAGATCAATCTCAGATGCCATTACTACAGATGAATAGTACAGACAATGATGAGGAGGTGATGTTAGAATTGGTGGAGAAATATCCATATTGAAGATTTCATTCTAGTATATTCTTAGCATTTATTTTGATATTTAGTGCTTACTTAGGAGGTGTGTGTAGGGGGAAATGGAAATTGTGAATCATAATTTGACATAATATGATGTTATGAATTTTATATTATACTCCATATTTGATGTTTTAATATGCATTTGTTGTTTTTGCAAAGATACTGGTTCTTCTTTCCTTCCAGAAGGACAATGGGGGAAAGCTAATTTGAAGGGACTCAGAAGCACAAAAATGGACAGTTACAAGGGACTTAAGGACTCTGAACGAGGACACGGTGATGTTCAGATCCGATACATCATCAACACTACATTGAAGAGTCGACGCTGCTGAGGAGCTGCAGTGTGATACATTCTTATCTTTTCACTTATATATATTTGTATGAGTAATACTTAACTTTTAGAATGTTTTATTTGTATCAATTGTTTGTAGAATGATGTTTCTGATATTGAGTAAATATATTGGGACCTCAGATGTTTTTTCTTTTTAACGCCTAGGGAAATTGGGGACTAGGCAGGGAAAGGTCCATTGGAAGGTACGACGGGATGACTTGCCTGAATTTGGACAGCGTTTTGATTTTATTTTCTGAGGTTTTCATATGTGTTTACTTAAATTGTAGTTTACACAAATTGGTACAAATAAGTAAAGTTTTTATTTCAATTGATTTGGGAGTACTGTGAGTGGTCGCCTAGGCAGAGGGGCCATGGGAGAATTTTCCTGTCTAGAGTTGTTGTATCCTTAACCAAGTTTATTATTATTATTGAGAAAGTGTTCTTTATTTACTCATTAATTATAGTTCATGATTAATGTTCCAATGGTATTAAAAAATACAGTTAAAAGTAAGATTACATATATACAGGATTCAGTTATATTATATGTGGTATGTTACAGTTTGAGACCACAAGGTGGCGCTTCATTCGTTTACATGTCAGTTTACAACAGGTCAGAGTAAAAAACCGGGAAAAGGAAAGTGGTTCAGTAAAAGACAATAGACCTTCCCGAGCAGTTAGTAGCCGATGTGATGTATCGTAAATACATGTTTTCGTCAGTAAAACCCTGGAACGACATCGAGGAGTCCTGCTTCATTTTTGAATAGAAGTTACAGTTAAGTTCCCACAAGAGTGTTTGATGGAAAATTTAGGAAAGATGGCTGTCGGACAGGTTTTTCGCTCTCACACTCCATAAAGAGATTGTTAAAATTAAAGGTATGCTAAAAGAAAACATATGTAGAAGGAATGGTTATCTTTATTATAATTGTATTCATGTATACTTTATTCTTTTGTTTTTCAATACTCTGCATAGTCTCGAAGGGGGGAAATATGTGGTGTCTTAGCTGTTTTGTGAGTGAAGGATAGGAGTGTTTAAGGAGACACCCTAGAGAGAGATCAGGCACCAGAAGAGGGTGAGCACCCCCTCAGTTCCTGTCTCCAAAACATTCCTAAGAGCTGACTTTTGTTTTTGATAATAAAATTTACGGTATGTTTTAACTTCATATAGAATGAAGGACATAAATGTTGGCTCTGTGCCTCTATAGGTTATTAGGAATCAGCTAAGTCATGAATATGTAACTAGAGGTTATTCAGCTTATAAATTGTATGGTTTTGGGGAAAAACGAGAGAAGATCCTTTTTGGCTTTGGGTCCTCTCACAGGCTGTTTTGATGCTTGCTAAATGATGCTGTGTGTCTTTTTGTAATAAACTTTTTTATATACAACTGAGCCGGTGTCAGAAGAGATTCCTTCATCATCATCACATCAATCGCTACAGAAGAAACCACACAATGAACTTCCTTAATGGCTTGTGACTGATGCCAGGCCAGGTATGTACGCTAAAATAGTGTTTTCTGAACTGCTGTCTCTCTGGTTAAAGTTTGGCTGGTTTATAGCACAAAAACTATCTGTGTAAAGTTAGTGAAAGATCATTGTTTGTGTTACAATAACTACAGTATTAAAGTGATAGTTGGGGTTATTTGAAGTGGGGCTGTTTGAGATACTTATCTATAGTCAGTGCATAAGGTGCGTGAATAGCTGCTAATGGCTGGGTCAGCAGAAAAGCCTGTTTTAGCCACTTAGAGTTGATCCGTTGATGTGTCGCTTCATTTTGAATATTTTCACCACTTTATCTGCCGTCAAACAGCCCTTTACTTTGGAACTACATTTTTCAACCACTGAACTACCGTATTCCTATGCACAGGCGCACCTACACTTAGCTCTGTGTGACGCAAACAGCTGATCTGTGGAGTAATACAGTGCACGCCATAGATGTGCTTGTGGGTAGGAATCATTAACACATTTTTGTGGATATCTCCGTCCACAGCAGGTCATCAATCAGCTTCTGTACTGCTTCTCTAAACTGGGAGCTGAAGTGAATCTACTGCAGGTAATACACTGACTATACTGTAGATCAGTACCCCACACAACCCCACACCACATAACCTGATCTATCACTTCAAGATTTTGTAATCATGGTTAAATAAAGAGCTACTTGGTTAAAGTTATGGTCATGATTACATAAATAGTGGTCCCCCATCCACCTGCCATCTACCCCATCTACCTCCCTTTGATGTTTAATGGCTCTATAACTTCCTCACCACCTTCACTCCTGACAGACAAGAGTCTAAAGCCCCTTTTACACTGGTCATAAAACCTGCAAAGACCCACTAACATCAGGCTTGTGCTGGCAATGGAAAAGGGAACAATCAGCATTCACATCTGCAGTAGATAGATAGATAGATAGATAGATAGATAGATAGATAGATAGATAGATAGATACTTTATTTATCCCTTAGGGGAAATTCATGTAGTAGACGTAGCTCTGATCAACAGTGACACACCACCTGTGTGAACACTGTAAACACACCTGTCACCTGTCAAGCACAGTGCTGTTAAACCAGAAACACTGCAGCTATACTGCGCGCAGAGATTAAAGAGTGAGCTGCAGCCCTGAAATAAGTTTCAAAAACACACAATTACCAATCGAAGCATCTCACACAGAGGCTCCGACACTTTTACAGGAGAGATGAGATGTGACAGATCCATTTTACCAGTTTGCACAGTGACTAACAGCTCACTCTGTGTGTGTGCTCTGTAAGTGCATGTGATGACATCACTCCTTGCAGTTGTGTGTGTCTTCAGTCTGAACAGAAAGACAAACTCGACTGACAGTGGAAAAGGGTTCAATCGTTCTTTTATCAGCAGGTTTACCCACGTTTAAAAAACAGCTCTCTGGAAAAGGAGTTGAGTAGAAACATTCAACCAAAACAATTCTGTGTGGTGTGTCACCTCCTCTAGGCTCTTGTAGCCTTCAGTATCTTTACATTTAACTCCGGTCTGCTATGCCCTCTGATGTGAGGACACTGCAGTGTCCTCACATCTGCAAAAAAGGCACACTGCAAAAAAGGCTAGACTGAATATGAGATATAAGCACTAAATCTGAGGAGAAATCTACTTAAAACTAGTGAAATTATCTGTCCATGCAGCAAGTTAATTTTACTTGATAAGAAATCTTGAAATAAGATTTTAAAAACTAGAATTAAGCAGTCCCAGATAAGTATTCAAAAGTGTTAAAATAAGTTTAAATTACTTGAAATTGAAGTTAATACAGCCCAATAATAAGGTAAATATACAAAATTTAACTAAATAATTCTTGTTTTTTCCTTAATTGTAGCAATTTATGGACTAAAAACAAGGAAAAATAATTCTAATTTGAGTAAAAATTACTTGAAATTGAAGTTAATACAGCCCAATAATAAGGTAAATATACTAAATGTAAGCAAATAATTCTTGTTTTTCCTTAATTGTAGCAAATTATAGACTAGAAACAAGGAAAAATTATTGTAATTTAAGTAAAAATGAATCAGTTTAAGTACAGTATGATTAAGCTGTATCTTCACAGCAAAATCCCAGTGTATATTGTACTCTATAAGTGTACATTTAACTCCGGTTTCAGTGTAGATATAGGTCCAAGAGTTCGGTGTTCACTGAACACCATCAAAAGTGTAAAACATATACTCCAAATAAAGAGTTACATTTGAACCCTCAGAGTGCAATTTTACTCTGTCACTGGTACTTTTAGACACTACTTCAGTGCTTTTTGACACTTGCAGTGTAAACTTAGAACTCCCAGAGAGTAAAATATATACTCTAAGTAAGTAATTTGTAGCACTTTGCAGAGCTGATTATTTAACACTGAGAGTGAGAATGTACTCTATGACTGGTGTACACCCAACACTTTTGAAGTAAATTGTTAACACTTCAGGAATTTATAGTCCTGTAATGGGTGAGGTTTGGACCCAAAAGCAGCACCGACTAGGACCGATGATTGGTAATGACTTTTATTGTTATTAGATGCAGGTAAATAAACACAGTTCAATTCAAAAGGGGAATGGCAGTCTTTGAGGGGCTTGGGGAAAATCCGAGGGCCCAGAATAAAGCTGTGGATGAGGCAGCCGTACCTGGCAGAGGGTAGGTCGGAACCAGGCAGAGGACCGAAAAACCAGCAGGTGAGTAACCCAGGAACACTCACGATGGTCGAGATGAGGACTCTGTCCCAGCGATGATCAATGGGGAAACGAGGAGAACTCACACGCTGCAGCAGTGGAGGACTCAGAGCAGCCCCGAGAACAGGCAGACGAAGACCAGGAAGAGGCAAGGCAGAATCGTGGTCAAAAACAGGGATGGGCCAGGACGTGACTGCTGAGACCTTGGACGGGTCCATCTGCAGACTACCTGGAGCCACAATGTAGCCCAAGAAGGAGACAGAAGAGGCATGAAACTCACACTTCTCGGCTTTGACGAAGAGAGAGTTCTCGAGGAGGCGCTTGAGAACTGCCTGAACATGACTGACGTGCTCCTCCCGGGTCTTGGAGAAGATCAGGATGTCATCCAAGTACACGAACACAAAGCGGTTGAGCATGTCTCGGAGCACGTCATTAACCAGGGCCTGGAAGACAGCGGGGGCGTTGGTGAGACCGAAGGGCATCACCAGGTATTCGTAGTGACCGGAGGGGGTGTTGAAGGCAGTCTTCCACTCATCACCCTCCCGGATGCGGACTAGATGGTAGGCGTTGCGAAGATCTAACTTTGTGAATATGGTGGCCCCCTGGAGAAGCTCAAACGCTGAGGAGATGAGAGGGAGTGGATAGCGATTCTTGATGGTGATGTCGTTGAGGCCCCGATAATCGATGCATGGCCTCAGTGTCTTGTCTTTCTTTTCGACAAAGAAGAACCCTGCCCCCGCAGGAGAAGAAGAGGGTCGGATGATTCCTGCTGCCAGAGAGTCATTGATGTAGGCTTCCATAGCCTCTCTTTCTGGGCCGGACAAAGAGTAGAGACGGCCCTTGGGTGGAGTGTTGCCGGGCTGCAGGTCAATGGCGCAGTCATATGGGCGATGAGGAGGCAGGGATGTGGCCTTGGCCTTGCTGAACACCTCTCGAAAGTCATGGTATTCGGGGGGAACCCCGGACAAGGTAGGCATGACGCTGGAACAGGCTGAGTGCTGGGGAACGCTGGCATGTCTCAGACAGATCTGGTGGCAGGAAGGGCTCCACCCCAGGATGGTCCCTGCAGCCCAGTCAATGTGGGGGTTATGACGGAGGAGCCAGGGATACCCCAGAATCAGAGGGATGCAAGGGGATGGTAGGACATGAAATTGGACAGTCTCATGGTGGTTACCTGAAAGTAACATGGGTACCGGGATGGTCTGATGAGAGACAGTTCCCAGGAGGTGTCCATCGAGGGCCCTGGCAGGGATCGGATGAGGCAGGGGAATGCGGTCTATCCCCAACTGCAGTGCTAGATCCTCATCAATGATGTTGGCGTCGGCCCCGGAGTCGATGAATGTAGCTAAGGCATGGGAACCGTCCGGGAGGAGGAGCCTGGCGTGAAACACAGGTCTTTGATTGGGGAAGGCTTTGGGTGAAGCTTGGCTCAACAGTATATCCCCGCCTACTGATGAGCCCTGGCTTTTGCTGGACAGCGAGAGACGAAATGGCCGGCCTGACCACAGTATAAACACAGATTGGCCTGACGACGTCGCTCCTTCTCCTTTGGGGAGAGACTGGTGCGACCCAGTTGCATTGGCTCGGACGCCTCTGCCGGGGGGCCGGAAAAGGAGGCGGCACCAGGATCTGAGGCGGTCTCCCGAAGTCGTGAGGGAGGGTTCCCACTGGCTGTTCCCCGTCTCCTCTCACGGCGTCGGGCCTGAATACGGAGGTCCACTCGGATGGCCAGCTCGATCATCCCGTCCAGAGTTGATGGGAGGTCGTGAGACACCAATTCATCCTTGATGTAGTCGGCCAGACTGTGGAGGAAGAAGTCACGGAGGGCCGACTCATTCCAGCTGCTCTGGCGGGCTCGAGTGCGGAAGTCAATCGAGAAGTCAGCCACCGTCTGATTCCCCTGTCGAAGACTCAGCAGGTCACGAGCTGCGTCCGACCCAGAAACTCCCATTCCAAAAACCTTGCGGAGCTCCTCTGAGAATGCCTGGAAGGAGGCGCAAGCAGGAGTCTGCTTCTCCCACTCCGCAGTTCCCCAGAGACGGGCGCGGCCCGTGAGGTGGTTGATGGTGAAGGCCACCCGGGCTGCCTCAGTGGAAAACGTGAGGGGCTGGAGTGCAAACAAAATGGAACAGTTCGTGATGAACGGGTTGCAGCCGTCAGGATCCCCAGCGTAACGCTCGGGTGCGCCGACCCGAGGTTCGGTGATGGCTCCAGAAGGAGGCGGCGGTGGTGGTGGTGGTGTTGGGGGTTCAGGAGACCTCGACGTAGCAACTGCCTGAGCAAGGGTGGATGACAGCTGCTGGATCTGGGTGAGGGCGGCCGACATCATACTTTCATGCCGCTGGAGAACGTCCTCTATTCTCTCAAAGCGGTTCTGTGGAGACGGGGGGCGTGCTGGGTCCATGACTGGCCAGATTGTACTGTAATGGGTGAGGTTTGGACCCAAAAGCAGCACCGACTAGGACCGATGATTGGTAATGACTTTTATTGTTATTAGATGCAGGTAAATAAACACAGTTCAATTCAAAAGGGGAAAGGCAGTCTTTGAGGGGCTTGGGGAAAATCCGAGGGCCCAGAATAAAGCTGTGGATGAGGCAGCCGTACCTGGCAGAGGGTAGGTCGGAACCAGGCAGAGGACCGAAAAACCAGCAGGTGAGTAACCCAGGAACACTCACGATGGTCGAGATGAGGACTCTGTCCCAGCGATGATCAATGGGGAAACGAGGAAAACTCACACGCTGCAGCAGTGGAGGTGGAGGACTCAGAGCAGCCCCGAGAACAGGCAGACGAAGACCAGGAAGAGGCAAGGCAGAATCGTGGTCAAAAACAGAAGGGCTGAAGTAATTACCAGGGCAGAGACGAGGCGGGTAGGTCGGGAGCAGGCAGGGTCGGAACCGGGAGATCAGATGAAGAGTAAACGCTGGAAAGTCTTTCATGGGAACAAAGAACAATCTGGCAGTGAGTGTGGAGGAGAGTGGAGCTTTTAACCAGGCTTGATTGCTGAAGAGCTGCAGCTGAGTGAACAGGTGAATGAAGTGACTGACGAGGTGGGTGTGGCTGGCAGATGGGGTGAGCAAGGGAGTGATGAGTGGAAAACAACTGAAGGCAGGTATGTATGGAGAACAAACCATGACAAGTCCACACAAGAGTTTCTTGAAAATATAACATCTTTATTCTTATAATAATAATTATTACAATATATCCTAACAAGTATCTTGTCTTGTTATTAAGTGAACAGTCAACTCTTGTTACAAGGACATAAAACATGTTTTACGTTAGGAGCCATGGTGCAAAAAAAAACCTGTAAAATCAATCTTTGCAAATATAATTGCCAAGATGAAAAACAAAAAGTGTGCAACCACTTAACACATTTCTTATACAAAAACATGCACAGGCACCACATACTGATCATCTGTACTCGTGCATCGTGTACCAGGAGTATTTGACTTACCCATACTTTTCCAACATATCAGCGACAACAATGTTGACAAGTTCACTGCGTGTTCGATCCTTCATCTCTCCTTTAGTTGCATATTCTTTAAGTATTTTCTCCCCTCCAGGCTTTTGTTCCAGAACTCTCTTGACAAGCTGGAAAACAAGAAAAAATAAGACAAACCAAAAAATTTAAGTCAAAAACACATTTAGAAGTTAGCAAAAGAATGTACAAAAAACTTACCTATTTGGCCTGTGAAGAACTGTCATCATCAATGCATGGTCTTTTTGGAGACATCAGAAAGGTGTCATCAATGTGCTGTCTTTTTGGAGACATCAGAAAAGTATCACTCTCTCACTCTCTATCATGATGATAGTGACAAGGTGTCCGTGCATGAAGATGCAGGAGAGTCTGAAAAGAGGGAGCACATCATTTTCAAAAACATTTGTTAGTAGTGATTTCATTAATTGACTGATAGTTTCAACTGAAAGAAGGTGACCCTGGTACTTTTTCAAAAAGGCACCCTCTTAGGCCCTTGGGGACATAAATGCCCTCTATAAACAACTGCTCTAAAAGTATATCAGATACATTTTTTCTGATTTTATTTGCACAGATATTTCAGTCAACCTCAATTCTTTTCAAAAATACTAAATTTTTTCTTTTTTCTTTGATTTTTAATACATTTATTGGCAATTTAATGAAGCGTGTGCCGGATTTTTCTTGCAAAGTACAATTTGATCAAATGACCACTTACCAGTGACTGAAAATGTGTCGACAATCGTCCACAGGATGTCTGTTTTTTCCTCCAGAATGTCACTGAAGATCTCTTCATCGACCTCTGTTCCAGTGTCATCCAGCACATATATGTCTTTTTCAGTGGGTATACTGAATTTTTAGCTTTGAATACAGAGAAAAATATTAAATGAAGTTTGGGGCGCATTATTGTTCATCTTACTACCGCCACAGACACGAGACAAAGTGGGAAAACGTCCATTGCCCAAGGACACAATATACCTATCATTTAGGCTACAAGAAGCAGACACATTAACTTACCCTCCTTGAGAAATTCCGAGTGTGAGGCTCCATTTAGTTTGACGTACTTCTTCTTTCCTTTGTACTGTACTTTGAACAGCATTGTTGAACAGCTTTAGACCTTCCACAACTACATACAACACAAACATACAGTTAGTGCACAGTTAGCCACTAGCAACGTAACTTCGGGCGGGAGTCGGAAGCTCTGAAGTAGCTTCGTGTTTTTCTTTGTCAAATAACCTGCTTAACCGTGGCTAACATTGCAAATGCAATATCAATTCTGACAAATTAAACATTTGCAGTGACTTTACAACTGATATAGCAAGTTAGCTAAACTACATTGAAACCGTGTTTGTATTACCGTTGTACGGTTTTATTAAACTAGCTACGTTAATCTAATAACTCCCACCGTATAGGGTTTTTGATCTGGTGAAACAGTGTCACACTCAAGCTCGGACATCCGTTTACTGTTTTCCTTGTGTTTATTTTCACATAAGCATTCCCGTTTCACACATGCTATGCCGA